>NW_011889145.1:105238-108171 GCF_000151845.1 Pteropus vampyrus
AAGGAACGTCCAGCACTTGGCAACAAAAAACGGTCACCCCCAACGTTTCGTTTGAGGTTCGAACTTCTAATTTCACGGTACACAATGTAAGCTAATTGAATGGCTTCCTTTGCCTGTATTGCATCTAGAAGGTTCCACAAGGGTGTGGATGCACACGTGCACTGTGCGCACATACGCCATGTGCAAACAACACCCCACACACGCCCTTCTCTAAGAAGGGCCACCGCTGTCCCTAAGAAGGGTCACCTTGGTCCCTCATCTGCCCCTGTCACTGTCAACCGAGTGCATGGTTTGGAGGTAGAAATTACACACTCACATCGCTTCTAAGTGGTCCCTCCCACAGAAATCAGTGTAAACTCGGGGCCCAAGCGACAGTCCAGTCACGCTCGGCTTCTCCATTTGCCCCACGAGCCCCCTGCTGGGCCCAGCAGCCCTGGGGCGGCCGGGGATTGGGGCGCAGATGCGGAAGGAGCCTGCGCTCACTGGAGCCTGCGGCACCGCCAGGTGGGCAGCCAGCATGTGCCCGGGGGTGGGGCGGGGGAACCCCTCTCCTTATCGGAAGGCTCCGATCGCCCGCCTGCCAGGGACCGTTCTGGCGGGTCAGCCTGGGTGGCCTCGTGCGGGAACCACAGCCGCACACGTGGCCCGTCTGGTCGTGCACGGCCCCGGACGCCCCGGGTGCTTCTCCACTGACCGCAGCCAAGCCCGAGTCTGAGAGCCGGGATGACTACAGAGCGAAGGCCCGGAGACTCCAAGCAGGACCTTGGAGTTACTCTCGAAGCTGAGCAGCTGAAGTCTCTGAGTATTCGCCCCGATAGTTCTGATGAGACAGGGCTCCTGCCCAGTGGGCGCCCCGCCCTCCTCTGCCTATTTTAATGCATTTAGTTACCCTTCGAACTCCAGCTGCGCATCCTAGCTGGACAGACCCCACGAATGTGGGAAAAGGAGGCGATGCGGATGTGTGTGCGGGAAGTCAGCCGCCCACCTCGACCCCGGGTCCAGGAACCCGCCCCCCTCCTCGGCGCTCTTTAATCGAGGTCTGTCAACGAAGAGACGGGACGCAGATGTCCTGTGCAGTCGTGAAGACTGCAGGTTGGAAGCCGCTGTAAAATAAAACGCCACCTTGCACAGGAGCACGGAGCAGCAGCGTCAGAAGGGAGAAGCGAGCTCTGGCGACACCCAACGGGGAAGCGGGACTGGAAATAAGGTGGCGGGACTGGAAATAAGGCGGCGGGACTGGAAATAAGGCGGCACGCGGAGAAGAACTCAAACGACGCCCAGGGGAACCGCGATATGAGTGGACGCTGCCCCTGAATGAAACCTGGCGTATAGAGATCCACATTCGGTCAACAGACGATGGAGCCGCAAACGTTAAGTTCTGTGATGCGTGAGAGACTTCGGTGGAAAGTGCCTTTGGAAATTGAGTGCCTTCGAGACGACTCTGAAATGACTCACTTCAGACAACCGTCCTACTCAGATACCCGTCTCACAGGGCAGGGTCTGCCTGCCTCCGGCCCCAGGGCGACGTGGGAGAGACCCACGGGGCGTCCGACTGTCCGCCTCTGACTGCGGGGCGGCCCTCAGGGCGAGCCGGGGCCCTCGCAGCCACCACCGGCCCCTGCGGCTCGGTGCTGAACACCACGGCCGTTTCCGCCTGGCCCACTCTTCCTGCACAGTGGGCCTGGCTGAGGCGCTGCTCCCCGCGGAGACTCGGGACTGAGGCTGGCGGAGTGTCCCCCGGCATGGGGCGCGCGGCCTTGCCTCACGGCGGCAGCAAAGAGAGACCAGGGGCCTGCACAGTTCTGCATTTCGGCCTGGAACAGCCATTGTCTCTTGCTCCCAAAGCTGATCATCAGAGGAGCTGGTCCACGCCCCGCCTGGCTGCAGGGGTCCTGCGGGGAAGGGGGGTGCTCAGCGCTGGGGTGTGCCACGCGGTCTGCCCCGAGGGCCAGAGCAAGGGTTTTAAACAAAGCTTTGTCCAAAACACAGAAAGCAATTTGTAGACCGCCGCTTGAGAAACTAATAATTTAATTTAATTACGTTATTCTCTGCCCGATGTTGGGACGAGACTCCTGGATATTCGCCGCATCACGGCGGGGGGTGCTCAGCATGACGGGGAGAAACGGCAGAGGGGGCGGCGAGAGGAGAGAAGGCAACTTCTAAAATGAAAACGCCGTTCCAAGCAAGCTGAGGGCGACACCCCGAAGGAGCGCGGCGCCACGCGTCCACCGTGAGCCGGCTCCAGTGGGGCCCGTTCGCGAGCGTGCGCCCCGGCGGCGCGTTGGGCTGGGGGGAGGCGATGACTGGGCGCCACGTGCCATCCCTGCTCCCCTCTCTCCTCCAGGTGACGGGTGCCTGGTCCTCAGGATGGCAGCACAGTGTCCTCGAGGTGATGTCCCTCTGGGCCCCGTCACTCCGGGCGGCTTGTTAGCACTGCGGCCAGGAGCCTCGATCTCCCGCACACTGCGGACATGTGGACACCGCCCTGCAGTGTCCCCGCCCAGGCCCTTCGTCCCCCCGCTGTGCAGGGGCTCACAGCACCGGCGGAAGGATTCCTGGGGGTCTCGACGGCGATGTCTTAGCATCGTCGAACAGCATCCACCTGCCCCGCGGACACCAAGCCACAAGACCCGGCCAGGGACAGCGCCCAGACCCGACGGCGCTGACCTCGGAACAGCCGAGAGCCACGAGGCAGAGGCGTGGCCAGAACCGCGGGCTGTGCAGATGCCCGAGGAGACCACCGTCCACTCGGCAGGGGCGAGCCGGGCCCGTGTGGCAAGCGAGGAAGCAGGGGGGCAAGGGAGGGGACCTCGCCGCCACTGTGCCCACCCCCACAGCTCCCCAGGGAGGGGGGGCACTGGCCGGGGCGCAGCTGCCCCCTGCCCCCATGGTTCGGGGCGTTGCTGAGAGCTGAGCAGCTCGCGAAGCTGGAG
>NW_011889145.1:108951-109541 GCF_000151845.1 Pteropus vampyrus
CGGCGATGTCTTAGCATCGTCGAACAGCATCCACCTGCCCTGCGGACACCAAGCCACAAGACCCGGCCAGGGACAGCGCCCAGACCCGACGGTGCTGACCTCGGAACAGCCGAGAGCCACGAGGCAGGGGCGCAGCCAGAACCGCGGGCTGTGCCCCTTCCTGGGCGGATGCCCGAGGAGACCACCGTCCACTCGGCAGGGGCGAGCCGGGCCCGTGTGGCAAGCGAGGAAGCAGGGGGGCAGGGGAGGGGACCTCGCCGCCACTGTGCCCACCCCCACAGCTCCCCAGGGAGGGGGGGCACTGGCCGGGGCACGGCTGCCCCCTGCCCCCACGGTTCGGGGCGTTGCTGAGAGCCGAGCAGCTCGCGAAGCTGGAGGAGGCTCTGATGGGCCAGATGGACCCCAGACGCCCCGAGCTTTTCGGGGAGACACGTACTCACACGTACGCTCGACGGCGGTGTTCTCCCACGGGGGGAAGCTGTACAGTGAAGCCCTTGGCCTTGCTCTGCCTCGTTATGGTGGCACCCCGGGAGCCGGGAGGGTCTGGGGGAGGAACTTATCCTGGCTGGGCCCTGGCATCTTCCTGGGGG
>NW_011889145.1:109591-111226 GCF_000151845.1 Pteropus vampyrus
GGGAGGGGACCTCGCCGCCACTGTGCCCACCCCCACAGCTCCCCAGGGAGGGGGGGCACTGGCCGGGGCGCAGCTGCCCCCTGCCCCCATGGTTCGGGGCGTTGCTGAGAGCTGAGCAGCTCGCGAAGCTGGAGGAGGCTCTGATGGGCCAGACGGCCCCGAGCTTTTCAGGGGGACACGTACTCACGTGTACGCTCGACGGCGGTGTTCTCCCCCGGGGGGAAGCTGTACATGAAGCCCTTGGCCTTGTTCTGCCTCATTATGGTGGCACCCCGGGAGCCGGGAGGGTCTGGGGGAGGAACTTATCCTGGCTGGGCCCTGGCATCTTCCTGGGGGACAGCTGCTGGCGGCAGGGAGCACCCCAGACCCCGTGCAGAAGCCAGCCCTGCAGGCGCCGAGGCTGAGTCTGCTTGACCCTGGGGCCCTCCAGTCAGCCTCAGCCTAGCGCCGCGTCTCAGAGCCCAGGCAGGGACCAGGGACCTGTCTGGTGGTGTGGGCGAGGTGACCACACCCCTCAAGCCTGCCCACTAATCGCTGCCTTGCCTGGGGCCTCCTGGGGCTTATGGCTGGACACCGGGGGCGGGGCCGACACCCCATCCCACGGGAGCGTCAGTTCCAGAACCTGCTGTCTCTAGAACCTGCCGCCGGGCGTGAGGCTGCTTTGCTAAGGAAGGTTCCATCGGGCCGGGCTGAGCTCTCCTGTCTCCCCTTGGCCCCCTGCTCGCTGAGTGACTCCGGTCACTCTCGTTCCCACGCTGGACCTCCCCTCCCCCAGGCAGAAGTGGGGGCGCTATGGGCCTAGGGGCTCGTGATTCTGGAGCCTCAACATCTGAGTGCTCACTGGGGGCACAGCTGGCCTCTGACGAAAGAGCTGGTTAAAGGTGCGAGGCCCTCAGTCCCTCGGGCGCTCGGTGCTGTGAGCACCCCCGGTCCTTCTTGGGGAGGGTCCTGGTTTAATGGAAACACTCTGAAGGGGACAGGGGGCTAGAGGGACCTCGGGGAAACACAGGAGGGCGGGTCGCACTTAAGGCGCAGGTACGAGGGGCTGAGCCGGACCCTCTGCTCCGGCCTCTCAGGGCGGGCGGCTCTCCTGCCGTCGGCTCCCGCACCCCGCAGACGCTGTGACGGCCGGAACCAGCGCTACGTGGCCCTCGCAGCTCTCCACCCCGACGAGGCGCGGCGTCCGGGTGCTGGGCTGCCGCTGGCTCGCCCCCGCGGGGAGCTGAGTTTCCCCTGGCCAGGCTTCCAGAAAACTCTCCGGCAAACGTGGCGTGTGTTGCCGGACGTGCCTTCGACGCCCCGCCCGCCCCTCTGCCTCGTGTGGGAATTAAAGGCTCACGAGGAATGAAGGACGCTGGCTGCCCCCGGCCCCCGCCGTGCGTCCCCGTGCCTGTCCTCGCTCTTCCTGTGTGATGTCACATAAGCCCGCCCGCTCCTTGGAGACCGGCCACTGCAGCGTGAGTGCCAGCGGGTTTTAAGCCCCCAGAGCTTTGCCCATGAGCAGCGCGGAGGCCCGTCTACACCAGCGCAGGCCCCGCCGGCCCCCGGCGCCCCGTCCCGTGCTGCTCAGCAGGACACGGTCCAGGCGGCGGCTCCAGTGGGTGCAGGAAACAGTCCGCTGCCCCGTCCCCAGCA
>NW_011889145.1:112211-113550 GCF_000151845.1 Pteropus vampyrus
TCACTGCTGAGCATCCAAGGGTTTGGGGGACCGGGCTGCTGCTGAGAGGGGGAGGGGAGCCAGGGGGCTGGAACTTAACCCCTGACCTGCTGTGCAGCCCCTGAGCAGAACAGCATGTGTGTGCATGTGCGCGTGTGTGCATGTGTGCGTGTGTGCATGTGCGCGTGTGTGCATGTGCACGCGTGCATGTGTGTGCACATATGCACACGTGTCTGTGCATGCACACACAGCTCGTGTGCTGCATGTGTGTTGCATGTGTGCACATGTGCATGTGTGTGCACGGCAAGTGCATGTGTGTGCTGCATGTGCGCATACATGTGCGTGCATCTGTGCCGGTCTGGATGGCCACATGACACGGCATCTAAAGTGACACTTCTGAGAGTGAAGGGGCCTGTCGATCAGGCTGGCAGCCCGGGGACAAGCGTGGGCTTCTGCAGCTGGTCACCTTATTAACCTGCGTCCACCTCCGAGGCTCTGTCCCCCACTCACTCAGCCCAGAAGACCCCAGAACACTGGTCTCATCGGAAAGCCACTAACCCACTCTGTCCTGGGTTCTGACGGAGACCAGGGCAGACCCCCGCCTGGGCTGGGGCACACGGGCTCAGCAGGAGAGAGCCGGGAAGGAGCTGTGCCCAGCCAGGGTGGCAACCCCTTCCTGCCTCTGGGCCCGCCAGGCCCCATGTCTGCACGAAGCACTCGCTGTGACTTGATACTGCTCAGTTAGAACGCTCGGCTAATGACAGCCCCCTTTCCAGGGCCAGGCATCTCGGCCCCTCCCCCCGAACACACACCCTCACTGGGGCGTTTACCAGGCGACCCTTGAATCAGCGAGAGAGGGAAGAGTCGCTCCCGAGCCTGGCTGGGTGCAGGTTGGAGTCTGCCGAGGCCCCCGCCTGGACCAGCGCCCCTTCCACCCCACTACGCCTGCCCCAGCCACGGCCACAGCCCGCGGCGGCCCGTGGGTGACACTAAGCCTGTGCGGTCGCTGTGGGCTTGGAGAACTGTTTTCGGTCTGTGCCACCTCTGAAGGCACGTCGCCCTGTGGGCTTAGACGTCACCCGGAAAGCAGATCGGGCGGGGCTGTCTCCACACCATGGGCATCCGAGGTCACGGAGCACGCACGTCCCTGAGGGAGGCCAGGGCCTCGGGGCGGGGCTGAGGGGGCCAGGGCCTGAGCCAGCTCCGAGTCTCTGCCCCTTTTGCTCCGTGACGCTCTGGAGTCTGCGGTCCTCGGCTGCCATTCCACTCCGGACTGGGACATCGTAGGAAAGTTACGTATGGCGGTGACTCTGAAAGGCGAGGCTGGGCTGTCCACAGGTGTTCCAGGCGGGCTCTGGTA
>NW_011889145.1:114330-121681 GCF_000151845.1 Pteropus vampyrus
CTTTCCAGGGCCAGGCATCTCGGCCCCTCCCCCCGAACACACACCCTCACTGGGGCGTTTACCAGGCGACCCTTGAATCAGCGAGAGAGGGAAGAGTCACTCCTGAGGCTGGCTGGGTGCAGGTTGGAGTCCACCGAGGCCCCCGCCTGGACCAGCGCCCCTTCCGCCCCACTACGCCTGCCCCAGCCACGGCCACAGCCCACGGCGGCCCGTGGGTGACACTAAGCCTGTGCAGTCGCTGTGGGCTTGGAGAACTGTTTTTGGTCTGTGCCACCTCTGAAGGCACATCGCCCTGCGGGCTGAGACGTCACCCGGAAAGCAGATCGGGCCGGGGCTGTCTCCGCACCATGGGCATCCGAGGTCACGGAGCACGCACGTCCCTGAGGGAGGCCAGAGCCTCGGGGCGGGGCTGAGGGGGCCAGGGCCTGAGCCAGCTCCGAGTCCCCGCCCCTTTTTCTCCGTGACGCTCTGGAGTCTGCGGTCCTTGGCTGCCATTCAACTCCGGACTGGGACATCGTAGGAAAGTTACGTATGGCGGTGACTCTGAAAGGCGAGGCTGGGCTGTCCACAGGTGTTCCAGGCGGGCTCTGGTAAAGGGAGCGGCCAGGCCGTGGGGCTGACGACCTGGGCCCCACCAACGGCAAAGAGGTCAACTACTGAATTGCTGGCTTGGGGACAAGGGAGGGGACCGCCAGGGAGGACAGCGCCCCGAGAGCCGGAGCACGTCTGTCTTCACGACCCCGTGGCCATTCTTAGGACACCGGCTGGACCCCAGCCGTTCGGGATCATACTCTGAGTAGTTCCCCACTCCTGAGAACCGCCCCCTTGACCTGTGCGGGACAGAGATGCCGGCCGCTCCCGACCTCTCTGCGGCTCTACGCCGTTGCGTTTCCTTCTGCCCTCGACCTGCCCGGCGACCTCGGTCCTGGGGGCCGGGAACGTCCGGCAGCCCCAGGCCCTCCCCTCACGTCTCCTTGTCAGATGTGCTTTGGATACACCTGTTGTCTGCCTCTTCCGTGTGTACCTGAGAATAAGTGCGTCGAATTAAAACTTATATTAACTGTATGGATTAATCTGGGAAAGAAACGGCACGCTGACGAGAGCACTGAGTATCTCCCGAAGGCCTCAGAGCCAGGACAGCGTCTCGTTCAGAAAAACACGCTGCTGGATCCCCCGGCCGAGAGACGGCCCTTCTCAGAACTCCCCCCCTTTCTCAGCGAGCAAATGTGAGGTTCCGCTCATTTCTGTTTGTGTGACCGGCATCTGTCTGTCTCATTCTATGATCTAATTGGTTATCCCTAGCGTGCATGAGGGTGTTTTTAAAAATCATCTTCACTTTCTAAATGGTTTCATTGGTTCCGATGGTTCTGAAAGGACCTCCTGGGAGACAATTGTGTCGTCTCCAAATAATCGTATTTTTGTCTTCCTGCTTTCTACCATCCCGTCTCGATTTCTTTGTTTCTTGTTTTATAGAATCACCTTAAAAAGCTCCGGGCGGCGTTACAGCAGCGTGCCGGTGTGAACTCAACTTCCAGGCAAACGTCGGCTTCTGGAACGGACACTCTCTACGACGGCAGCAAGAACCTTTTTCTGGTGGCTTTTGGAGGTGTTGAGCACCAGAAGGGAGATTTTAATATCAGAAATATGGCCAATTTTCTCAAACACATTTTCAGCACCTATTGAGGTGATTATATTTATTTCAACTGTTTTAACGGTGGATGTGCTGAATTGCGTAATTCAGGAAGAGATCATGAATAATTTTAACGCTTTTGATGAATTGCCAGTGTGTCAGAGCCTGGCAGAGGCACCTGAGGTTAAGTCGCCCTCGTGGTCCATAAATAAAGCCTCCTCGTCACGTGCCTCGCTCTTTGGAAAGGTTGTGAATTTATCTTCCTTATAGTTCACCAAGTTCACCAGGAATTCGATCTGCGTTCCTAAGGAGATGGGTCTGTTTGTTTTTAATCTTTGGCAGGTTTTGGTATCACGGTTATGACAAGTACTCTGAGAGGTTTCTCTTTCGTGAACTAGTTTCACAGTGTGGGGGACCGTCCCCGAACGGGGTTTTTTTCCCCCCAGTGCCCAGGGGGAGCTGACACAGCAGTGCGCCTCGTGACTGCCCCAAGGGTGCTCAAGAAAAGAAGGGACTGACTGGGAGGGAGCCACTTTGCACCTGGCAGCTCTGGGAGGCAGTTCACAGGACACGTCACCGTCATTTTGCCCTAGGCTCTGTGCTTCCCAGTTGTGAAATTCTTCAGAGTAGGGAAGGTTCTGGGCCACCAAGAGGCCCCTGGCCCACTGTGGGAGGGGGGGGGCTCGGGGTGGGGGAGCTCGGCTGGCGACCGTCCCACACCCCCAGGGGCAGAGGCGGGGTCGGTTGGGCCAGGCCCCACACCCACAGGCCGTAGTGGGCCAGGACTTGCGCCCCGCCTGTAGGCCTCGGGCGCCCCGCTTCCCGGTGCCCCCTCCAGCTCTACCAGTGGGGAAGCCCCACGAAAACTAAGTCCGCTCTTTGTTTTTCTCTATTGCATCAGAGTCTCCTGAAGGAAACACTCACTCAGGACCCTGCACTGACCCAGGGGTCATTGCCAAGGTCACGAGGTAACCTGTCCATCTATCTCTTTATTTTTACGGTACTTGGGGACAGGGGAGGAATCTGCAGAGACCCGTGACCACCCTCCCCGCCCCCCGGAACTGGGCCGAGTGGCTGACATCGTGGGGACTTGTCTGGCCTGATGATGGCATCCTCGTGACCCCGGTCGGGGGGCTGAAGTTCACGGTGTCTCTGTGGCTCCACCTAGCCCTCCACGTCCAGCTCACTGCCCGCCAACCCCCCACTTCAAGGGGCCGGGCAACCCTGCATTCCGTAGCCAACAGGTGCCACCACAGGGAAAATGCGTGGCAGGTACATGGCCTCCTGGGACCCGTGGCTGGGACCTTCCTGCTCATCCGTTACCAGGGCCCCCCGAAAGGCCGAGTGCCTACCGTGTGCCCCCAGAGCAGACAGATAGCTGGGTCCACTGCCGCCGGAGACAGCGACAGCCTCCGGACGCCCCGCATCCCCAGCCAGGGCCCAACCGGTGTCAAAGCATGGAGGGGGTGGGAAGCTGGTGAGCATGTGTCACATTTTCTGCATTGTCTCCAGAGTCTTTGGGACTTAGGGACACGTGAGGATGTGATGACAGCATCTGGGGAGGTGCTGGTGGCTAACCCGCCAGCCACCAGCCTCGGTCCGCGGTCCCTCAGGAGGCTGGTCCCCACCCGCCACATCCTGCCCGAGGCCCCGCCTCCTCCCCGCGGTGGCCTGCATCCCAACCCGGCGTCCAGCGGCGAGCAAATCATGGCTTCTTTCCTGAAGAAATACAGGCCACAAGTTGAGCGGGAGCTTCTGGTCCTGAGCCAGTGCACAGAGTCCCCATTCCCAGGGGGCTTGGGGACGGGGCGGTGGACTACGAGAAACCCAGGTTCTCCAGAGAGAGATCCAAACAAACGCATTTCATTATTTTATTTTTGACGCTGAGATGTTCCAGAACGTTCCTTACAGGCTCACTTATCAGATCTTTCAGAGACGGATGAGCCTTTGGGTCATGTTCCCCTCTGTCCTCCCCTGGCTGGGCGACGCGGCTGGACAGCAAGGCGGGTTTGGGATGGTGCACGTGTGGCCGTCCCGTCCCCTCTTCCCCTCCCCCAGCAGCCTGCCCACCCCGCACGTGCCGTCCCCTCCACCCGGGGACCCTCGGCCACCTCTCCTGCCGTCCTGCTGCCCTCCGTCTTGGCAGGAGCCCTCGCTCCGTCTGGTTCCCTGCTCGGGACGCGTCAGCCTGAAACGCCATGGCGACACCAGCCTCCTTCATCAGCCCAGCCAGCGGGCCGGTGCCGAAGGCCGAGCGGGCCTGTCCCGGGCCGGCCTCCCCGGGCCCCCGGCCGCGCGTCATTCTGTAACTCAGCTCCAAAGACAACTGACGACTGAAGCCCTTCGGCTGAATGACCTCGAAGACACACATCTGGAGCAAATCGACAGACCTTTAGCCCAGTTCTCGGGAAAGAAGGGCCGCCCTTGCCTCCACAGGGCGGCCAAAGTGACCAATCTGCATGCGGACACGCTCAAACACGCTCATGGCTCCAGTGCCTGCGAGGCTCGGACCCAACCTTTTCTCTGAGATGCGTGAGCATCGCTTCCGCTGAGAAGGTGCTGGGAGCCTGAACGCACCAGGGGCCATCACCTGAGGCCACCCCTCTGATCCGTCAGGCCCCCAAGGTGGCCTGGCCGGAGTCCTGGCCGCCAGCTCAGGCCGCAGTCCAGCCCAAAGCCCACTCAGGCCAGCACCCCCAGTCCCTGGGCTAAGGTTCAAAGGAGCACTCCCGGTGGCCCTTGCCTGGGCAGCCTCTGAGTCTGAGGGCTCAAGCTGGCCCTGACTGTCACAGTGACCCAGGACCCCCGCGAGGGCCCCTCACAGGGCTGCAAGGCCCCCAGCTTGTGGAGGGCCCGGGGGCAGACAGGACCCGTACTGGGGATCCCTGCCCAAGACCTGTTCCTCTCCCAGTTGATATAGATCTCCAGTCTGGAAAGTTCCAGAAAACCATCTGAATGGTTTTTAAAATCGTCATACAAACACACAGCACAGAGTTTACCACCTCTGTCGTTTTGAGGTGTGCGGTTCAGGGGCCTGGTGCCCACACGGCAGGCTCCGACCTCTGAACTCTCGCCACCCCCAAAACCGAAAACGTGTTTCTGTCCGACGGTCCCCGCCCCCGGCCTCCGGGCCCCTCGCGTGCGTGGACTCACACAGTGCTTGTCTTTTCGTGGCGGGCTTGCTGCCCCGGGCGCAGCGTCCCCCAGTCCACCCGTGCCGTGGCGGAAGGGCCTTCCTGTTGGAGGCCGCGTCCCACTGCACTGCACGACGGGCCACACTGTCCGCTCGGCCCTTGATGAGCGGTCAGGCGGCTCCCCCCGGCCGGGTCAGCCGTGCCGTGGTGACCCCGGCGCACGACCATCTGTGGACAGACGGTGCTTTCGGTTGCCTTTGGCGCGTCCCGACGTGGGGCTGCGTCCCCGGCTCGCACGGCTGTGGGGTTTGTGGAGCTGCCACATCGTGTCTCCTGGGTGTACCCCCGCGGTGGGCAGGCTCCAGGGCTCCCCCACCCCGACACTCGTCACGCCTTGAGGCGGTGGCCACCTTAGCGGGCGCGAGGTGACAGCTGTCTTGCGAGGGCCAGCTGGGACTCTGTGGTCCAGTCAAGGGACAGTGACCAAGAGTCCGAAGGTCGGTCTGACCACGACCCCAAGTGCTCACCAGGGTGCAGCGTTCCACTCCTGAGTCACGACCCCCCGATCCGCATGTAGCTCGTCCCCCTAAGGTCTGCCCTGCTGGGGTGTGCCATGGCAGCTCTCCCGTCTCTGTCTGTCCGTCTGTCTGTCCATCTGTCTCTGCCCCTTTCTTCGCACAGACCGGTTCAGGGGTTGTGTCCCCTCCAATCTCATAGCCCCCTCCCTGCACACAGCCACTGGCTTCTAGAATGAGGCTGACTGTTCTCAGCAAACCCAGAACCCCCAGGAACATCCCCTCAGAAGGCAGCTGGGGCCTCATAAATCACAGGCGCATTTTCCTGTCACGGGAGCAGATGTGCTTTGCATCCCAGACGCTCCCGGCGCTCTGCGTCTGCGGGAGGCAGAGGGCCGTCCTGCGCCTCGCGTCCTGCGAGCAGGCCTGGGGACAACCTCGTGCCTGGCTGTGGGCCGGGCCGGGTGGATGTGCGCATAGCTGAGACGTGGTCCCCATGGGCTCCGGGGATGAGGACAGTCACAGGTGCCTGGACACAGCCACGCAACAGGGGCGCACTGGCCTGGGGGAGCACGGGGGTCACCAAAACTCCACAGGCCCCCGCGCAGGAGGGGAGTGGGTAGACGTGGGGCGCAGCAGCTGGCCCAGAGCAGCACGGAGGCCCAGGGCACCGGGGTGGGTGCTGCGGGCATAAGTGATGGGATTTGCTCACCCCCGCCCCGTTTTGATGGCGCACCTGTTCTGTGCCAGCCCCTCCTGCAGGAGCTGGGCACTGTGGGAGAGGGACTGGCATGTGCCCAGCCCTGCAGAGGAGGCCCAGACAGGCCTCAGAGCTGTGGCGGGCAGGGCCCACGGCCACGGGGAACCTGGGCAGTGCCAGGTGGGGGCAGGTAAAGGAACCGACAGCCGACTCGGCCCCGGAAGCAGACGCTTTGTGGGCTGCGTCCGTCACGTGTAAGCGGTGAGGGGGGAGCCGGGGCTGAGGAGGTGGCCCCAGGCCTCTGTGCAAAACGGCCCGAACGGCGAGGACATGCCACTGCGCCTGCCAGCACGGCCGCGTCCAGACGCTGGCTGCGCCTCGGGCTGCCCACAGCATGGGCGGCAGGAAGCTCACCCAAGGCTGGCGGGGAGGCGGACGGCACAGCCCCCCGGGAGGACAGTCTGGTGGCTCTGACAAAACTAAACGCACTCTCGCCACGCGACCCAGCCATCGCACGCGCTGGCATTTGCCGCGGGCGTGAAAACTGGTGTCCACAGCAAAACCAGCGCACGGGCGTTTGTGGCCGTTTCCCGCCTCATCGCGCAAACGCGGAAGCGCCCAAGATGCTTCCCGGCGGGCGGATGACACACTGGTGCATCCAGACAGTGGGGTGTCACTCAGCACGGAGACGAGTGAGCCACCACGCCGCGAAAAGACAGGGAGGAACCCCAAGCGCGGAGCGAAAGCAGCCCATCCAGAAAGGCCACACGCTGCGTGGGTCCAACTGCCCGGCGCCCGGACGAAGCAAAACCATAAAGAAGGTGGAGAAATCGCTGGTTGTCGGGGCGGGGGTGGGGCAGGGACGAGTCGGGGAGCACAGGGGACTTTTAGGACAGGGAGCCTACTCCCAGAGCAAAGGCCCGTCTGTCCGCCCCCGGGCACTGCGGGGGGCGACGGGACAGGCTCCACGACCGGCATCGCGTGCGCCCCCACACTGGCACCTGGCACCGTGCGGCAGTGGGGTGCTCCCCGCTGAGGGGACGTTACCTCTGCCGACTTGTTTTCAGCTCACATCTAAAGGGCAGGGAGGGCTCTCTGGGAGGAGAAACGTGTTCAAACACCACAGCAGGAACACAGGCTCCAAACCCGCAGACACTGAGTCCTGCGGCTCGCCCCATCCCCAGGCCCTCTAAACCCAAGGGCTTAACCTGCGGACGAGTAGGGGGGCCACCAGAGCCAGGGGGTGCCCGGGAGGGTAACGAGGGTCCGTTTCTGGACCCCGGCTTCGTTTCCAGGCTGACTTCCTCCCACCTGCCTCGCCGAATGCGGCAATGTGCGTGGGATGGAGGGGAGGCAGGGTCCCCTGCCCCTG
>NW_011889145.1:122806-126153 GCF_000151845.1 Pteropus vampyrus
TCTGATTCATGCAGGAGGCCCGTGCGGGGACTCACTCGGCCGTTAGCCTCCTGGTCTCTCCGCGTCTCTGCAGCAGAAGGCAGCTGTGGGTTTGCACTGAGAAGGGACGCACGGTGCTGCTTGGTGCGCTGGCCGGAGAAGCTGGACCCGGGGAAGGTGCGGCCTGGGCTCTGCCCCCTGGGACCCGGGAAGGTGTGGCCCGGGCTCTGCCCGCTGGGACCTCAGCCACTGCTCCTCGGTGATGGAAACTTACAAACATTTCAGTCATCTTTCTGAGGAGGATTTGGTCATCTGGCAAGTGTGGTCCCAGAATTTGCCAGAAGCATGTATCAACTGCAGCCCAGGGTGTGGAAGCAGACAGGCCTAGTGCAGATTACACGCCTAAGAATCTAGGAAACGAAATGCGAGACTCGGGCCCGGGGCTCTGCCTGGGGACAGAGGTCGGTGTCCGCCCCCAGAGGGGTGCAGGTTAACCCAGAGGTTAGAGGAGGCTGCACACAGCCAGGCCCAGCTTCTGGAGAACCTGGCCCGCGGCGGGGGCGAGGGGGGAACCCCCCGGCATCTCCAACCTCTCCTTCAGGCCCGAACACTCGCCCCTTCTTCCTGGAAGGCCAGGAGCCAGGACGGAGTGACTCTAGCTCGTCGCCAGAGGCCGGTGAGCACGAACTCCTCCAAAGGCTTCTTGCCACCCCTGCCAGCTTGGATCATGGGACAGTTAGCGAGTTGACCGTGCTTTGAAGAAAGCTTGATCCACAAAGCCGAAGTGGCTCACGAGGAAGAACCTGGACCCCCAGGTACATAGAGAAGAGTAATAAAGACAAACGAGGGCGCCCAGACCAGAGGGCGAGGGGACCGCGAGGGGAACAGGATGAGTTAACGCCCCTAACCAAGCGCGCGCGGATCTGCCCGGGACGTAAGGCGGAAGGCGACCCCACGGCCCGCCCTGCCCAACGCCAGCCCAGCCCAAGCCCCGCGGGGAGCCCGGCCGGACCACGCCGGACACGCCGCAGGAACGGACAAACCGCCCGAAGGTCTAAGGCGCCTGTGCGGTGACGGGCGGGTCTTGGGCACGGAGGTCTTTTGTGAGGCCACCTTCTCACACTGGCTTCCGTGGGAACCAAAGCGCAAACACTGGATGGAGGCCCCGGGGGCTGAGGCGGCCTCGCGGGGGGCCTGGAGCCGAGATGCTAACCAGAGTGCAGAGGAGGGGGTTCGGATACGCCCCCCACTCCGCCCCTAAAAGGCACCGGTTTGTTTTCTCAGGCTGCGAAGTAACAGCGTTTGCGGAAAACTTGGAAAAAACGAGGAAAAGCGGGAAGAACCGTGAGCGGGGGTGGGGGGTGGGGGGCGCTGCGTCGACGTTTTTCGGTCCTGAGACGCACACACCCGAACGCCCACCCGGCGCCCGTGACCTGCCCACCGTGTGACCTTTCCCTTCCCCTTACTAAACACGTGTCTACGCCACGCAATTCGCTGACCGCCCGGCGGGGGGCGCTGCGGATCGACCTCGGCTCCCTCGGGCAGCCTCCCGGGACGCGCGCGCATGTCACTGCCGCGGCCAGAGCCGACGTGGGTCTCGGTGGCTCGGCCGATGCGCCGGGACTCCGCGGGGCTGCTGCCCTCGGAGGCCGTGTCCTGTTTTTAAGTCTCCTACTGTCAGAATCTCTTCTGGAAGGTTTCACGCCTGCTCTGGGCGCTCGCAGGCCTGCTCACTGCTTCCCCGGCTCGGGGCTTCATCGCTATATTTTTACAAGTTAATTAAAAATAGTGCCCTCCTGTTTTATGTATTGTTGAACTTTCAACTCTTTTTATCTTTCTTGGTAAGTTCCTATGTTTTGCCTTGTTTTCTACTGGCTAATTGCCCTTTTTCTTGTGACCTTCTGTCTAGAAGGAGTATCGATCCATTCTGAATGAGATTGTAAGCACTTCCTTCCCGGTTCATTTAAAATTTTTATTATGGGTTTGTGATGTATGGAAGTTCAAATTTTTAAAATCTTTTTTTAAAATTAAAATTACTGGGGTGACATTGGTTAATAGAATCGAATAGGTTTCAAGTGTCACAAGTTCACGGTTTTAATTTAGCCAGAGTTCTTCTTTCTCTTCGTGACTTGGGCTCGCGACACCAGCCTCAGGAAGCAGCAGGTGTGAAGTGAGGACAGTAAGTGTCCGTGTCACTTCGGCTCCCTGGTGTTCATCAGGTTCTGAGGGACAGCGACCTCGGCGTCCCTCTGTGTCCCGTCCTTGCTGGGGCCACACGCTGTGGGCGGCGCCTGCGGACGGGACCTCGATGGGCGAAACAGACACGTCCGCCGGGATTCACCGGAAGCCTGGTGTTCTATGATCTGGAGGCAGATGTTTTAAGGGCGGCCACGGTGGCAGCCTTGGGGACAGTGGGAAGGCCGGGGAAGGTGGGAGGGGGCACACTGTGCCAACTTAGTCCACGTCACCTGGACGGAGCGCCCCTTCTATTCCCATGCTGGCCCCAGGGGCCCGGGCAGGCAGCAGTGGACGCGGACGCGTTTAAGAAGCGGCTGCGGCCGGAGGGGAGAGCTGAGCGTCCCCGGGGAGCACGCGAAGAAGCCGCTCTGCAGCTGCGGGGGACCCAGCGGCAGCGACGGATGGGGCCTGAGACAGACGCGTCTGGCTGCGGGGGGCGCCCCGGGTTCCCGTCAGGCAGCTGGGAGGTGGCAGGCTGCAGGAGTCCGGTCCTGCTGTGTCCACCTGGACCCTTCCCTCGGCAGCTTTTGGGAGCGTGTCCCCCTCCCTTGCTGGCGGGCTTCTCTGTGCCGGGGCCGGGGACCAGGCGTCTGGACCGGCGGGCTTTGCCTTTGCTTCCCGCAGCTCGCCCTTTGCCGTCAGACCCTTAGGGATCCGTCTGGGTTCTCCTGGGCCCTTCTGTCTGGATTCCCAGGACGACCGTGAGCCCAAGGCGCTCTCTGGGGTCGCTGTGAGGGGCTCGCCGTGCCAACCACACGACACCATGAAGGCGCCGGCACTAAAGAAGAAACAGGCGAATCACAGCTAAGGGGCCACCTGCCCATCCCCCGCTGGTCCCCAGGACCCTGGTGGCTCAGGGAGCAGGCAAAGGGTTAACAGGTGCGGGGCGGGGGGGAGGGAAAGAGCAGAGAGAGAGAAAACCTCCCAACTGGCCCTGACTTTGCGCCACCCTCCTCCCCGTGTCCCTGTCTCTGGGGACGGCGCCCACAGTGCCGGTCGTGTGCCGGCTCGCTGAGCTCTGCTCTGTCCCCAGGCTGGCGAGGGAGAGGGACTCGCTTAGGAGAGCCAGAGGCCCCACTGCTCAGGGGTTGTCACGTCCCTGGGGGCCGCACCCACTGTCAGAGGGTCCT
>NW_011889145.1:126203-127227 GCF_000151845.1 Pteropus vampyrus
GAAGCGTGTCCCCCTCCCTCGCTGGCGGGTTTCTCTGTGCCGGGACCGGGGGCCGGGGACCGGGGACCAGGCGTCTGGACCAGCGGGCTTTGCCTTTGCTTCCCGCAGCTCGCCCTTTGCCGTCAGACCCTTAGGGATCCGTCTGGGTTCTCCTGGGCCCTTCTGTCTGGATTCCCAGGACGACTGTGAGCCCAAGGCGCTCTCTGGGGTCGCTGTGAGGGGCTCGCCGTGCCGACCACACGACACCATGAAGGCGCCGGCACTAAAGAAGAAACAGGCGGATCACAGCTAAGGGGCCACCTGCCCATCCCCCCGCTGGTCCCCAGGACCCTGGTGGCTCAGGGAGCAGGCAAAGGGTTAACAGGTGGTGGGGGGGAGGGAAAGAGCAGAGAGAGAGAAAACCTCCCAACTGGCCCTGACTTTGCGCCACCCTCCTCCCCGTGTCCCTGCCTCTGGGGACGGCGCCCACAGTGCCGGTCGCGTGCCGGCTCGCTGAGCTTTGCTCTGTCCCCAGGTGGCGAGGGAGAGGGACTCGCTTAGGAGAGCCAGAGGCCCCACTGCTCAGGGGTTGTCACGTCCCTGGGGGCCGCACCCACTGTCAGAGGGTCCTGAGCCTGTGACCCAGCCCGAGACGGTCTGGCAGGGGAGCCCATCTCTGGAGCACAGATGTGGGAAATGCTCCCCGCTCTCGTCTGATGGGTGAGCGCAAGCAGCGCAGACACTTGGGGCCACTCCCTCCCTGTCCCCTGTCCCCCCAAGTATGAGGACTCGGTGAACCACAGAGAAGCTACCAGAGGGACCGGCGATGGGCCCCTGAATTCAGAGGCAGGAAACGCGGCCGCATTGCTGGGGGAACATGTTTTAATGGCGATTTCGAAGGGAAACGCTTCACACCAGCACAGTCTGACCGGAGGGGAGTCATCTGAGAAGTGCCGAGCCCCGAGCAGGGGCAGCCCCTCTGGGAGGGGCAGGACGCCTCCGCCCTGAGCCTCGTCAGTCACCAGAGAGGCCCACGGGCTGAGTC
>NW_011889145.1:127277-136064 GCF_000151845.1 Pteropus vampyrus
GCACAGATGTGGGAAATGCTCCCCGCTCTCGTCTGATGGGTGAGCGCAAGCAGCGCAGACACTTGGGGCCACTCCCTCCCTGTCCCCTGTCCCCCTAAGTATGAGGACTCGGTGAACCACAGAGAAGCTACCAGAGGCACCGGCGACGGGCCCCTGAATTCAGAGGCAGGAAACGTGGCCGCGTTGCTGGGGGAACATGTTTTAATGGCGATTTCGAAGGGAAACGCTTCACACCAGCACAGTCTGACCGGAGGGGAGTCATCTGAGAAGTGCCGAGCCCCGAGCAGGGGCAGCCCCTCTGGGAGGGGCAGGACGCCTCCGCCCTGAGCCTCGTCAGTCACCAGAGAGGCCCACGGGCTGAGTCACAGGGTTCGGTTTTCGGTGGTAAAATATCCATAATATAAATTTGGTCACGTTAACTGCAGCTCAGTGGGGTCGCATCTCATCACTGTGAGAGCACCATCCGCACGAGGTTCCGAAGCATCTTCGTCGCCCCGAATGGGGACCCCACACCCGTTCAGCAGTCGGGTCCCCGTCCCCCTTCCCCGGTCCCTGGCACCCGACGCTGCTTCCGCCTGTTCTGGGTGTTTCATGGAGACGGGACCGTGCGTCTTTGGTTCGCTGCCCGTGTCCCCACCACGTGCCAGCGGGGACCAGATCCTCGACCCTTCGCGTGGCTGGGTATTGCCCTGCCATGCGGCCGAGGCCTGGCGCGCGGCCATTCTGCAGCTGGTGGCCATTCGTATTGTTTGGCTGGACAGTGCTGCTCCCGATGCGAGCCAGCCGGTGTCTGGCCACCGCTTTGGCCTCTGCGGCTACAGCCCCAGACGGGGGCAGCGGGGGTGACGGGGACGGCTGGGGGTGGCCGGGGTGGCCGGGCCGGCCGGCTCTCAGAAGTTCCACGGCTAGAGGGCTGCCAGGAAGTCCACCAGTTTACAGACTGGGAAACTGAGTCCCAGGCACTTGCCTAGGCCGGGGCTGGGTGCAGGAAGTTGTCCCCCGCTCCACGCTCTGCATCAGCGAAGCCTCGTTCGGACGCTCAGTCCCCCAGACCAGAGACGACGGTGGCTGGGGACGCGGGACCCGTCACAGAAGCCTGCGGGGGAAGGAGCAACACGCGGTCCGTCCTGGGCACAAGGACGCAACTCGGCGCGAAGTCCACTGTGGAGGCCGCAGGGAGGGCCCGAGCGGGGACACGGACAAGCCCTCGGGACGCGGGAATGGCTTCGCGGCGTGCAGACCGGCGGCTCCAGGGGCGGCGGCGGCACCAGCGTCGCGTGGTGTCTGGACTTTCCCTCCCTTCTTTCTGGTTAGAAGAAGTAAAATTGTGTGATTAGCATTAAATGACAGTTGCTGTGACTTTCGAACGTGTGCACCGCGAGCGTGTTGTCGTAGAGCTTGCTTCAGCGGCCTCCGCGTGGACGACGTGGCCTCCTGGGCCCCTCGGCAAAGCCGGCCGGTCCCCTGGGACCTGGGGGCATGACCCTCCCCCCCCCAGGAGTCAGCGGCCCTCGGGCGCGTGGAACTCGACAGCAGGGTCACGGCCACCGTGAAATCCGGGAGGAGGAGCAAACGCTGAGCTGTCGCTTCCTCATGGACCTCGGCAAACGCTGAGCTGCGCCTGGCTCACGCGCCCACACTCACCGGCCCGTCCGGCTGCAGGGCCTGGCAGCACGAGGGCGCCGGAGCCGGCCGCCTGTCCCCACACCCAGGGCACCCCCCAAGTCACTCGGGGGTGCTGAGCAGCCCGGGCCAGCCCGGCTCCCTTTCCCTGCGGCCGCCATCCCTGCGTGGGGTGGGTGACCACCCCGACCACGCTGTGATTAGGGACTCTGCAGTCTCTGCCACCTGAAGCCCCTTATGACTGCAGCCGACACTGCCAGGCAGGGGCCACCGTGGGATTCTCTGACGGCCCCCTCAGGGCAATGGTGACGCCTGGGAACAGAGGGGCGAAGGCACTGCCACGTCGCCTCGTGAAACCGCCCAGGCGGCCTCTGCCGGGGGCTTTACTGCCCCGCACCCGGGCGGCCCTGCCGGATTTCCACAAAGCGTCCGTTCTCTGGGGAGGCGGCCAGGGGGCTTGTTCTGATAAGCTGCTGTCCTCCGGGTGTCCGAGGTCCCCAGGGAGAGGCGGTGGACGAGCGGCCGGCAGCTGAGGGAAGTGCTTGCCACACACAAGCCTGGGCCCCTCTGTTCCCGTACTGAGGGGCCCCGGCCCCCTCCCCTGTCCCTTCACCATGAAATTCTCCACACACCCCTTTTCCTGTCCAGCTCCTCATTCGCCCTGTCATCTGGCCATTCCTGAGAAGGTCGCCTCCTTCACGTTATGAATTATCAGTGGAGCGGCTTTCACAGAGCGGCTGGAGACAGGCCGCGAGATCCACTCACTCGATGGCGAAGTCCCATGGGACTGCTCGTCTCCGACGTAATGAAACGAAAATGCACGTAGCATAACAGCGATATCGGAAAGGAGCAGACAGAGTGCGCGCGGCCCTCGCCTTCTGTTTATTGTTTAATTAAAAGAAAGTCACTATCTTCAAAAAAACTGTCTTAGAGAGCCTCGGGGCTGACAATAGTGTGACATCCAGCAAAATAACCTCAAGTTAATTCTGCCCTTAAAAGACCTCACTGTGTGGACTCTTTATGACATGATCACACCAGAGGGACTTCGGGATAAGCTCTGTGCCTCAGCCGGCTCACGACACCATCAAACGCCAGCCTGGGGTGCACCCGTGGGTCCACGCGCCGTTTCGGGGTGATCAAAGCAGGTCATTTTGCCCAAGAGGAATCAACAAAAACAGCACATCGGGCTTCCGAGGGCACAGACACCTGTCGGGAGCACTTTATCCCAGTGTCCATGGAAGAATTTTCGTAGGAAACAGTTATGGCAGCCGATTAAAGAGCGTGCGTCACCAAGCACACCGGCGGGAGGGACAGGAGGCAGGCCTGTCCCTGAGCATCCCCGAACCTCCAGAACTCCCGGGGAACCCCGGCTCAGAGAGTCCCGCCAGCATGCTGACTCCCCGCTGTGACCGTGCCACCCCTGGGACCGGATGGTGGGCATGCGTTCACCCTTCACTACTGATCGTAATGTGAAACCTCGCATGGACGTCACTTGATGATAACGATGAAAATAATAATAAAAAGAAGATGAGATCCAGCTACAGAATAGACAGAAGAGTACGTGCTGGGTGCGGGGTGCGGGGTGCGGGGTGAGTCGCTGGACAAGACATGCAGCAAGGTCCGCTGCGCCTGCCCGGCCCCACGGACGGGGGGAGGGGGCCGGCTTCACCGTCATTAGGAATCGACAGGTACGTAGCACGCAATCTGAGGCGACGCAGGTTCGGGAAAACTCGTCTCCCGTAAAGGCCGTCGCTCATCCGTCGCACCCAGTTACGTGGACGGAGGCAAGATGCCGGATTCGAGAGAAAAGAGCCCGCTTCCCCCCGCCTTTCCGTCCAACGCAGTAATTGAGGCATCTCGCAAAGAAGCGGCAAGTGCCTCGCTGTGTATTTACCGAGACGCTCTCGTTAAGAATGGGATTGTGAAGTCACACAAGCTCTCCGGAAGGATCCCTATAACTGGATAAGCCCTGCCAGCCTGCAGGCAGCTTTCCTCCGCCGGCTACAAGCTGCAGGAGCGGGGCACTGGGTCACACGCGCCTCTGCAGCCCCAGACACTGAGGGCGCAGACGCTTCTGACCCCTCTGCACCCCGGCAGAGCGAAGCTCCGCAAAGCACTGAGATGAATGGAAGGACACAGAGACTCGGCATTTATTTCCGGGTCTTGTGACCGAAAGAACACGTCGCCTGCTCGCATTCGGCTGACGGGACGTCAAGTCAAAGGGGAGCTCACAAAGAAATCCCCACGGCCCTGCGTAGCGTCAGACTGCAAAGCACCGACCTGTGCTTCCCCTCGGGGAACTCGGTCCTTTTACACGCCGTCCCTCCTGCAGCCCCCCAACCCCCCACCTCCGGAAGCAGGCAAAAGCCTCTTGAGCCTCTTAAGAAGAAGGACCTACTCAGAATTTAACAGAAAGGCTCGCGTGGCGTTTTATATGCGCAGCACAGACAAACAGCTTTAACGACACAAGGGGGGGCGTCACCTCTCCGCAGAGAAGTGAGATAAAGGATCCCTACTTCTCCTGGAAGCAAAGGGCTGAGGACCTGCCCTCGGCGCCCTTGGCGAGTCGCTCTGCCCAACGCCCTTGGCCGAGCGCACACCGCAAACCTCAGCCACGCGGTTGGGGTTTGCTGTTTGGTCACCATCAAAGGGTTAAGAAAAATCGAGGGTTTTGCCTGAATCTTTCCCATCAGTCACACAGCGGATCTGCACAAGCAGAAAAACAAATGTGAGCTCGCCACCAAATTAAACAGTGAGAAATACGAGCGTAATGCCAGACGACGTGACTCAATCCATAACTCCCCCCCCTCAAAAAAAAATGCTGATGGCTATTTTTTAGGGGTGAATGTGAGCTGAAAAGAAAGAGTATCTTCCAGAATAACTGAGTTAATTTGATAAGCGAAAGTTCATCGGGTTCAACCCCGTCCTCAGTGGGGAAATTCTGATCTAAAGCAAAGAGGGACGTGCCCAGTTTTAAGGACATTGCTCCTGGGACTTAAGTAAAACTGCAACTCTGCAGGAGACGTCGTGAGAAGCTGGTCGCCTAACTCAGCCCCTGGTGGAAGGACAGAGGGAGCCCGCGGCGGGATGGGGAACGCGTCCGCACACAGCACGCCCCCGGCTGTCCCCGTCCCGGACCCGCACGGTCACTGGGTCGCGGGATTCTAGACAATCGAGCTGTGAATAAAACGGAACCGGTATTCGAAGCCTGTGAAACGTGATTTTGATTCAAAATGACTCTTTTCAACTGACCGCTGAACACGTCTCTCGCGTCCAAACAGAGTTACGTGTTGGCTTTCCCAGTTTCGGATTCGAGTCTCCTTTGAACGTGCCGACCGTGAGTCGCCCCTGGAGAGGGGTCGCGCTGGGCCTGGGTTGACATGAGCGTGAAAACCCTACCGTTGAGGTCGCCGCATCTCATTCCAAAACAAACCTTAAATGCAGGCGCATTTAACGTAACTAAATTGCATTTAAAGGTTTACTGCCGAACCAAAACACGAAACACGTTCTTAGGACAAACAAATATTCATTTAAAACAACCGTGACTGAGTTTAGGATTTGATCTGTCTCTGTCTCTGTCTATCTCTATCTGTCTGTCTGTCTCTCTCTCTAAATTCTCCCTCTAAACTGCATACTCCTGAGATAAAGCAGGATAATTCTAAATACTAAAGCTTTAACCTCTGCACTGCTTGGTGAGTAATTTTTATAAGTCATTGGCTTTAGAAGCGTGCGTGTGTGCGTGTGCGTGCGTGCGTGCGTGTGATGTAAATCAACACAGACTCAGCAACTTAAAAGCAAATGTGTCAGTTTCAGGTAAATAGTTCCTACAATTTCTTTGAGAAAAATGTGTTCTTTGTTACCATAAAAATAAGTGTGTTAATATTTTCTTCTCGGATTCCCAGAATTCCCCTCTTTAACGATTGTAAGGAATCACCTCTATTTAATCACGTATTGGAGATTCTTCAGACCGCGAACGGAAGTGCAAACGACATCGGGAAAAAACGGATTTTTGCTCAAAGCATATTGTTAGTTTATTATTCTGAGATAAAGCAGAATCATTCTTTATATAATCTGCTCATTTGCAGATAGAAAAAACTCTCGATTCTCGTGAAATAACTTTGTCGAAAGCTCTCTGAGATAGCCGTAGATTCCCACGAAGCTGTGAGAATCCTCCTCAATCTCCCAACGTTAACGCCTGGCAAAGCCACAATGCAGCAGCTGACGTCGACGCCGACACACGCACGGGGCACGCGTCGCACGCGTGGACTCGGGTGGCCGTGTGGGCTGGGCTCGAAGCAGCTTGTTTCTGCTTCAGCGTCTCATCTCGGCTTTACTTTCGAATGCGTCTGTGCCTGTGTCTCCCAGGCTCTGCTCCTTCCTTACGGCTCTATTTCTTGGCTACAGAAACACGTTCGCCCCTTCGAATTTTGTTGCCTCGCTCATGAACTCCTCGCTAGCGGAGAGCTTTGTCTTTGCTTTGGTTTCTGGGGCACATTTATCCTCTCCCAGGAAAAGACACAAATATAAACAGACATTCCAGTGCGCATTCATGGGGTTTTTTAAGACACCAGGGAGAATAGATTAATATAAATACTAAGCTTAAAAACTGTCATAAAAGCTGAGCCTTTAAAATTGGCTTATTAAAATATTTGTTTTTTTTTTTTAAAGCTCAGATTTAAACTAAAGTTATGAGTTATTGTGCTCTGCTCACAGTTTACTTTATGATCTTTTTGCCAGGCAAAAGGAATCTGGCATCTGTGCTGAGCACGGATGATGAAAACTCAGTTCTTTCAGGATCAAGACTTGTCTGAAAATAGTGCAGTTTTTCAGAAAAGCTCAGTAACATACTATTTTTCAAAGGACCTCAAACAGCCACTCTCAACGTCCCACCTCCAGCCCCTACCCAGGCCAGATGGGCCACAAGACTTACTTTCCGTGAGGCTGCAAGGGTTACTCCTCACACGTAAGGGAACAATATCCCCATAACGGAGGTCGGCATTTTACACCGAGTCTTACCGATGGGCGTTTTAGAACCAAACGCTTATCATTCAGGTAGCTCGGCCGCTCATTTTACTTCTGACCAATCACACGCTCTGCCGACATTTCTGCATTTCTGTTCTCCGTGGGGAATTAATTTTCTTTTGAGACCAGTTAGCATTCCAAATACAGCAGTTAACAAACACCTCCGAGGAACTAAATTTTCACATGGGAGGAAAAGGCTTCCACGTATCGGATGGTGAGGGGTCACACTCTGTTCTCCAGAATAACTGCATGTTCTCAGAAAAAAAAGAATTTGTTGAGCAGGGTAACCGACTGAAAATCTATGCATACTTTGCAGAAGTTAGAGAAGTTTTTTTTTTTTTTTTCGTAATCAAAAAGCAGAAAAATGGGGGGAAATGTCTAATAAGTAACGGTCACGCTCCCCATCCTCCAGGCCAGGCGCTGGCGACCCTGCTCCCGAGGCTCAGGCGTCTAATGAAAACACCGAAAACTCCTTTGAGATTTTTCAATTAGATGAAGCCAGCTGACTGTCCAAAGACACCTGATTTATTGTCTACCTGTGTTTTTAAAAATCAGGCCAAAGGAGAAAGTCAGGATGAATATCGGCACCGGCCGTACCCCGCCATTTCCTGTTTCTCTCTTTCTATCAAAAGACAGCTGAGGCTTTCGGTTGCTGCTGCCCCTCTGGACACAGCTCTTTTTCATATACGTGAAAACGTCTCACAGTAGACGTTAAAATCACCTACCATTCATTCAAAGGTCTATAACTAATGTTTCTTTAAAATGTTACAGATAAATGACAAATGTCATTTAGCAACATTTTCTGGAAATCAAACCAAGGCTGATTACATTTATACTCATAGAGACTAAAGAGTTAAAGACAAAAAGAATACAAAGTATTTGCCTCGTGTGCCTGATCAGGACAAGGCGGGTTGTCCAGGATCCTTCCTGCACTGAGAACTTCCGTGCCCCCTTCTCTTGTGCAGAGCGGCTATCTGTTTGCCTAAAGAGACTGGTTTACTAGAACCAGTCAGCTCTATGCAAGCATAAGAAAATAAAAATAAAAATAAATGGGCCCCGTAAAGATCACCTACTCTCCAGCTAAATGTGTTATCGGTTACATTTTAAGATTTTTTTTTCCAAACTCTTAACACTTACCATTTATTCATTACAAGTACTGCTTTTTATGTTTATATAATCTTTCACTGTGATCTATGTCTGATCTTCTAAGTTTTAGGGATGCCGTTGTTTTGCGATGGATTTTAAGGGATCCTGCTAACTTCTGCATTAAGGTGTAGCTCTCGGCATTTGCTTTCAATAATTTTCTGGAGTAAATCTTAATGAACATTCTGTTGACATTTTCCTTAAACAAAACTACACGGGTATGTTTTAAAAAAATGACATTCCTCGTATTTGTTCTTATTTCAGACATGCTGTTAACTGTGAGTGGTATGAAGGGCAAATGGAGTTAACTAACACAAGCTCATAATTCAGGCAGCAAAACCCAGAATTAACGTATTACTGCACTGCGCCATTGCAATGCTCGGCCAGCCCAAACCCCCGTCCCTAGAGAAATATGCGACGGAGACACTTTCCATCTGCTTTTGACAAAGACGGGAGAAGATTCTCGTAAGTTATTCTCTGTGAAAATTCTTTGTTAAAGACCTATAAAACGATCTTTATTTTGGAGGGCTATTTCATCAGGAAAATTTTCAGTGGCACAGAAATAAAAAGCAAAATAAATAAAATCCACCTGTGTCTGACCAGCCTTTCGTGGGCACAATAAAAACACCTGCAGATATCATAGAACCCCATAAAAAAAAAAGAAAAAGAAAAAGAAAGAAAAATAGGTGTGTTTGAGACACTGGGCGACCGCGTGCTCCCGATTAAGCTAAACTCCTGTGCGAAGTAGAAATAAAAACAAAGCGCAAAGTGAGCAAGAAACTAAAACTAAAGCATGCGGAGTAGGAAGGATTTACCCTCCCGGCCCCCGCGCGCTCCAATAAATCTTGCGCCCGTCCGCTGTCCGCCAGCCGCTAGCCCCGCAGTCCTCGGGAACGGACGGCGCCTCCGCCGCAGCCAGAGCTCGGCTGAAGGCGTCTGGCGACCAGGCGCCGGAGCAGAAACCCCCGAGCGCCGCCCCGGAGGAAGCCGAGCTCCCAG
>NW_011889145.1:139293-142843 GCF_000151845.1 Pteropus vampyrus
GGGCCAGGTCTCGGCGGGCGACACCGTGGACCCCGGCCCCGCGCCATCTGGACGCCGGGCGCGAGCGCGTTTGAAGTGGTTCGGGGGACTCTTTGTTCGCCAGGCCTCTCTGGCTCGGGGCCTGGAGGTGGTTTACGGCTTCGATGCCTTTGAACCTATTCCCAGGTGACCCGGGCTCAATTAGGCCCGGGCCTGAGCCGGCTGTCAGGCAAGCCGCGTGATCAAGGGCCGGCCGGGCCCTTTTATTGAAGCTGAACTAGGGGCAGCGCCGCGTCTCGGGCGCGTTGGAAACCCAAGGGCGGCCCCGGGACATTCCCCGGGCAGTCCGTGAGCCAGAGCAAAGCTCCGAGCAAGGCCGGGCCTCGCACAGACGTGGCTGCGTAACCGGGCGACTGTGCTTTCTTCTGCCCCTTGGCTCCACGATCCTAAGGGTCCCTTGGGGTCACTGCGTCCAGCTCCACCCGCTGACCACCCCTTCCTCTTGCTCTGGGAAGGCCCGGTTTACCCAGAACAGCATAAGAGCTTTCGGATAGCTCTCTCTAACACTCAAACACAAATAAAGACGGAAGGAAGGAACGGAAAAGAGCGAGAGAAGCCTGAAGCCCGCTTCCGCGGTCCAGTCCGCGCTGGGCGCAGCCCTCCGGGGGCTTCGCGCGTCCCCGCTCGCCTGTCGCCGCCCGCTGGGCTCAGGGCTGGACTGCAGCGATTCGCTGCTCTTCACTCTGGTTGGGAAGCCCAGGGACCCGGACCCCGTTTCCAGCCAGCCTCAGTGAGCCCAGGGACATCCCTCCCCCAGGAGGCCACGCGGCATGGCGACAGAGAGGAGCCGCCTTGTGCGTCGCCTGCTTTGCCACTCCCTGTCTCTCCTGGCGGTGAGGGGCGTTAGAACACTGCCCGGAAGTCAGGCTTGAGGGCCGACGATCTGCCTGAAGGACAGCAGTGCCCCCAGCATGGTGGAGTCGCACTTAGAAAGGGCTGACACCTAATGTCCAAGGCACACATCACAGGCAAGAAGATCCCTTTAAAAGTCCCCTTTAAAGATTTCCGCTTGAACCGTGGCCCAGGAGGGCAGGTGACAAGCTTTCCCTTCGGTGGCTCTACCATTGCATCTGGGATTGTCACGGTTCCTCGCCGGCAAGGAGGGGGGACGCCCACTCCCCTCCCCTCTGCCTTCTTTCCTGAGTGCGGGGCATGGAAAGCTACGCATGGCCTGTCTCAGCCTCGGGCCGCCCTGGTCTGTGACGGGCACTGAGGTGGAGGTCCTCGTTGAGTCCAGCGAGGGGGACATTCAGTCCCCTCTGCAGCACCGTGCCTGTTCCCTGTGTCCCGCGGCAGGGTATGGACAGCGCTGAGCGCGGCAGGGGTGGCGGGCGTGGGAACTGGATGCGGCAGCAGTAGCACCAGCTCCTGGATCCGGGGCGGTTCTGGACCGTCATGTTCCCGGGCATCACTGCCTGGAGGTCGGTCCCGAAGGCTCTACCTAGAGCCCGCGAGTTCGGCTCCACGGCAGCACCGTCAGCCCCGTCAGCCCCCAACAAGCTGTTTCCTGCCTGAACCGGCCAGCGCGGGTTCTGTTCTCCACCTCGGAACTCTGGCCGTGACACCCACGCGCTGCCTGTGACCTGGAAGATGACCACGAGGGCTGTCCCCAGGGTGAGCTGTTTTTCCTGGCATCACTGACTCTCTCGTAATGTGCAACTCACGCCGGCCTTTGGCACACATTTATAAATGCTTTTAAGATCTAATCAAAGTTGTTTTTGCAACAAGCTCATAATATGATTTTTTTTTCACTTGGAATATATACCACATTTCCACTAAAAAACAACACTGAAGAGATCAGCCATGACATAAATATAACAGGGTCGAGGGAACAGGGTCTGAGGCTGGGACAGAAGCCAGGCTCCTCCGCATGAAATGCGTTCTGTGGATTTGACTTTGCAACCATATACATGTTTTACACAATTATAAAAAAATTAAGTCAAAAGGAATAAAAGAAATCCCTAAAAAATCAAAAGCAAAATCAAACAAATTGCACCTAATTTTGTATCATTTGGTGGCTTAACTTTGCAGACAGGACTCATTTAAAATAGCTTTAAAACGTTATAATTTGACTATACCTTCCTGGTGGGATATAATCTAAAGGCAAAAAAAGGCTTAAACTGTTTCAGTATTCACATTTCTCGTAACAATGT
Source organism: Pteropus vampyrus (assembly GCF_000151845.1). NCBI lineage: Eukaryota > Metazoa > Chordata > Mammalia > Chiroptera > Pteropodidae > Pteropus > Pteropus vampyrus. Next base: position 141,486 of record NW_011889145.1, read on the forward strand.
TGCTTTTGTTAACCCGAAGCTGTAAGCTGAAGCGAGTAAGTTATTATGTTTACATCTTTAGGAACCAAGATTTTTAGGGCGATACATACGTAACATGTAAGAAGTCAGGTAAGACCGTGGCATTCCAAAGTGGCTGGGAAGGGAACACTGAGCAACCAAGGGACGGGAAGCGCCACCAGTGTCCAGACTGTGGTCCCTCCGTGAGGAAATGGCTGGCGGAGGGTCTGGGGCAAACACGTGCTAGAGAAGCCCGGAGCACCTTGTCATGCTGGAAGGCCAGGACGCCAACGTCACAGGGACTCAGGAATGGACCTAAAGATGCCTCCACAGGCCAGAGGTGCCGCAAGATGTACCATTAATAACGATGACTGCGACGGATGGAAGGAAACACGTTAGAGATGCTGAAAATCCACGAGCTGATAATGTCAGTCCAATAAGGGTACTGGCCACCTTTGGCCAACAATAGGAAATCGACTCACGATTCCAAAAAATGGTAAATAAAGGGGAAGAATCAAGCACATAACCAGCTTTCTTATCGAATTATACCTCGAAGCGACGTGAGAGTTGCTGAGAAAGAGTTTTGCTCCTTAGATGCACTACCGAGAATGAGCGGGCTGGGGGCAGCGTCACCACTCACAGTGCGCAAACCTCATCCGCGGTGACTGACGTCGCAGAGCGGGAGGCACAGCCCCGGTGGCCAGACCCAGCAGCTCCTGGGAAGGGTTCCTGCGGAGCCTCCTCCCCTCTGCTCCAGCAGCCAGGTCCAGGAACCCCGGGGCGGCTACCAGGACAAGTTCAATGGCACCTGGGAGGAGCAGTCAGAGCCGGCCTCCCCGCTGCTCACCCCGAAAGGGCTCCTCTCGCTTTGCGTAAAAGCCCGCCTTGCCCGTGATCTCTGGGGCCGCCCCATCTGGCCCTGAGGGCGCCTGTTATGGCTTTGACCTCTTGTCACGGCTCTGGCCCGCCCCACGCCGGCCTCCCGCAGCTCCTCGCCACGCAGCGCGTGCACCCACACGGCGCTGCCCTGGAGTTGTCCGCCACCCAGGTAAGCGCGCGGCTGCTCCCAGCATCCCGGCCGGCGGCTGCCGCGGACCCGCCCGCTTCCCCCGCGCACACTGCGCAGGCCGCGCCGTGGACTGTGGCGGGCTGGCTGGGCTTTCTGACAGTCCCGTCTGGTGTCACCGCCGCGCACGCTGTCATCACGTGGCTGTAGCCTGTGACGGCCTGAATCACAGATCTGGCGGTCGGAAGGCTGTCACCAGGGCACCTTGGTTGTCCTCCACGCGGCTTCCCCAGCTGGCCCAAGCTCATTCCGTGGTTTTGGGGCCCCGAGCACAGCCGGAAGAGGGCACGCAACG
>NW_011889145.1:144128-144800 GCF_000151845.1 Pteropus vampyrus
TTGTCCTCCATGTGGCTTCCCCAGCTGGCCCAAGCTCATTCCGTGGTTTTGGGGCCCCGAGCACAGCCGGAAGAGGGCACGCAACGCACAGCACCACCAAGCCTTCGTCTGCGTCCGTTTTGCTAATGTCCCATGGCTCACGTACGTCATACGGCCAAGCCCCGTCTCCAGAGGGTGGCAGCTGTGTGTGTGTGCTGGTGAAGGGGCCTCCTGTCACCCACAGACTGGCTTAAGGTGATCAGCTTGGGCTCCCGTCATATCTGGGGAACCCCAGTCATTGGCATTTGTCCTCTTTGTCGCCGGCCACTCTCTCCAGAGAGGGACTCTTCCACACGCTGTCCTCGGACATCGGCCTATGTCCCAGGGGCCTGGGTGCTGGGCAGCAGGCGGCAGAGCCCTCACCATTCAGAACGTGGACTTGACCTGTCGACGCCGTTTTCAGTTCGAGCCCTCACGTTCCCCTCAGTGCTGCCCAGTACCCCCAGCCCCAGCTCTCTCAGGCACGAATTCTCCAGAGCACCTTCTGCTCCTTCCGAGGTTGGAGGAAGGCTTGGCGCTTGGCCTCTTGGGATGGGATGGGGACCCAGGAGATGTGACTGCTCCCGATGCTGATGGAGATGCTTCTGCAGGGAGACTGAGCCGGCTGGCTTCTCAGTGGCGTCCCCTGGCTGA
>NW_011889145.1:144850-145343 GCF_000151845.1 Pteropus vampyrus
TGACTGAGAATCAGGAGGGACGTCTTGGCGGCGGAGGTCCCCCCAAAGGAGCGAAGGGACCTGGCCCCACACCAGGCTCCCAGCCCAGGGTTCCATTGCCAGGAAGAGAAGTCCCCACAACTTCTGGCTGTAAAAACCAGTGGAGATGGTTGCTGAGTGGGATGCAGGTGTGTGGGAGTCCCGGGCATCCTCTTAAAGGGCCCTCATGTGAACTCACCGCTGATGGACTTACCTGCTCTGAGCTCCAGCACTAGGGCCACAGCTCAAAAGGCACCAGGGACATATGGGGAGGAACTGGGTTGTTTGGCTTCAGGGCGATGGCTGGAGGGGCAGCTTTCTCCCAGATAGAAGCGCTGGTGGAGACCATTGGTCCTTTGTTGAGCCCTCCCTGCTCCTGGTGTACAGATGCAGGTGGCTGCCATCTCTGAGTCTTCATCAACCTGGCTGACACCATTTGTCCTGCCCAGGTGATTCCCTGAGACCCCACCCTTCC
>NW_011889145.1:145393-146156 GCF_000151845.1 Pteropus vampyrus
CAGGAGATGTGACTGCTCCCGATGCTGATGGAGATGCTTCTGCAGGGAGACTGAGCCGGCTGGCTTCTCAGTGGCGTCCCCTGGCTGAGTCAGTCGCGTTCCCCAGCCTCCTCCCACCTTCCCAAGTATGTCCCTCCTGGCCTGGGAGGGCTCCCAGTGGCCTCGGGGGCGGGCTGCCCGTGACCTCCATCTGCAGAGTTCTGGTGGACAGCCATTCATTCCTGATCCCTCGGGGTGGGAGGTCCGAGTGGCCAGCAGGGAGCCGGGGCCCGTAAGGACTTGGAAAACTGAGAAGGATTGCTAACTCCCCTTTCTCCTGTCCTCTGCCACTGACAGGCACTCGGGTGCCAGATGGGGTGGCCCCGGGCTCGCCGCAGCCCTCCTCCTGGCCTCCTGGGTAGCCTTCCCCACATCTCGTCCAGTGTTGCTCTAGGGGTGCTGGATTCAGTTTAGCTGGATTCATTTTAATTCACGAACCAGGAAGGTTTGTTTTTTCCCCCCGCCCTTCGTAAGAAACGCAACAGATAAATGCAAGTTCCGGTTGCCCCGATGGGGCCCTCATTTCCGTTGTTAGGTGTGATCGGCATCGGCGTGTGCTCGGATGGCTCCTTCGGCTTCTCGCTGTCCTGTCCTGCTTGTTTTTAATCTTCAGATCTGCCACTCACATCTCTGCCCTCTCCTCTCCCCCGATCTCCAGCCCCTACTCTTCAAACGGAGGCAAGCAGATGCTGTTGACATGTGGCTGACATCTCTCCTCACTGAA
>NW_011889145.1:146206-146944 GCF_000151845.1 Pteropus vampyrus
GCCTTGGTTGGCAGCTTGGTCTCTTGAGACACATCCAAGCCCAGCACAGGTGGCAGCAATCTGCGGAGTGCTTAGTGGCTCACGCCAGGTGGCCCCGGGCAGGGCACGGGCTGTGGCTGAATTTAGCCTGTGGAGGGCCCTTCTCAGGAAGCACCAGCCTGCATGCCTGGTGGCTGGCTTAGGTCTGAGCCAGAGCACCATCTGGGGCCACATCCAATGATGACACATCCAAAGGGCAGACTGGGAGTCACCAGAGCCCTGTTAGAGCGAATCCTGTCCCATAGCATCAGCCACTGCACAAAAGCCCCTCCACTGGAGTCAAGACCAGTCCTCACAACCAATCAGCTCAAGGGTCGATTTGTCCCATTGATGTGCCAACAGCAACCGAGGCTCACCTACAACAGGAGAGCACACACAACCCACACCCAAGTCACCCCTGGACCACTGGGCTCAGGTGACCAGGGAGACTGCGCCACTGGGCCCCACAGGACACCTAAGACCAGGAGACATAGCAGCCTTACTTAATACACAGAAACAAACACGCAGAGACAGCCAAAATGGGAGACAAAGAAGCAGGTCCCAAATGAAAGAACAGAACAAAGCTCCAGGAGAAGAACTGTGCGAAACAGAGACAAGCCACCCGCCAGATGCAGAGTTCACAACACTGGTTACAAGGAGGCTCGGTCATCTCAGTGAGAACTTCAACGCAGAGATAGGAGACAAAAATGGACGTAGAAA
>NW_011889145.1:148359-157137 GCF_000151845.1 Pteropus vampyrus
AAGGCGCACGATGTCACTTACATGTAGAATCTGAAGCACAGAATAAACAAACAAAACAGAAACAAACTCGCAGATACGGAGAACATTTTGATGGCAGCCAGATGGGGAGCAGCTTGCAGGGTGGATGAAAAAGGGGCAGAGGATTAAGAAGGGCAAGTTGGCAGTTACGAAGCAGTTTTGGGGACGTGAGGGGCAGCGTAGGGAATGTGGTCGATGCTGTAATAACTACGTGTGGTCTCGGTTGGTGGTGGACTTATGGGGAATCACTTCGCAGGTGATGTCTACGTCTAATCGCTGTGCCGTACACACCTGAAACTAATATCATATCATATGCCAACTGCAACTGAAAAATGAAAAAAAATTTTTTTTAAATTAAAAAAATACAATAAAGTCTCTTTCACTTCAAAAAGTAATGACCTCCGGGGGTGAAAAAGGCACCGGTGTCCCCTCAGTGGGCCGTTTCCTGCGGGCTGGGAGCTCAGGGCTCAGAGGCCAGCACTTCCTCGGTGGCAGGGACGCAAGTGTGACCCGCGCCCGCTTGACAGGGGAGGAGTTCGTCGGCTGACGGCTGGGGGAGCCTGGGCGTGGGCTTCGGCGACGTGTCCCTGTTCTCCAGCCCCGTGCTTCGGCTCTGCCGCCGTCGGCATGTGAGCCTCGCCCTCCCCTTCCGCGAGGCTCCCTCCCTCCTCCCGGGACAGCGAGGCTAATTAAAGTCTCTCCCTCTTGCTCTGGCAGAGCCGCTGAGCTTGGGACGCTGCGTGGCCGGGCTTCTGCCGTGTGACTCGGGGCCTGGGGACCCTGATCAACCTGCTGCATTGTGCGGTTGCTCCTGTGATGAGGCGCGACCAGGAGGGCCTCTGGGCCCTGACGGTGGGGAGGGGGGCCCCGGAAGCATCGCCAGGCTGATGCACGCGGCGTGTCCAGGGCAGTGCCCAGAGGCGCCGTGGAGGACAGGTGCACCCAGCTAGCAGACCGGGGACCCGGGGACCCAGGGAACGGCGGTGCTGGGTGGTGGGGGCGCAGGGACTGTGTGGACAGAACAGAGAAGCTGTGGGACTGGACTTCTCTTAGCGAGGTCGTGAAGAGCCCAGCGCTGGCCCGCGGTGGACGGTGGAGTTCCGTTCGCCCATTTCTCCTCGCGTATGATGACGGGTTTGATTCAGATGTACCAGCCGGGACATCTAAAGGCACCTTGCAGTTTAAATGCTGCTTTATCACAAGAGAAAAAGCACCACGCGCCTGCCACAGCCGCCGCTCCAGGCCACACGGAAGGGCAGAGACGACGGATTCTGTGTCCGTCACCAATCGGGCCGGTTCCTCCTCCAGGGGACTCGGAGCCCCCTCTGAACAGAGGGCTGGGGCGAATGAGCAGGACGACATCTGGGGTCTCTTTGCAGAAACCGAAGTCCCCGTTTGGTAACTGGCTCTGTGTGAGTCTCCGATGCATGGTGGCGTTTTCGGAAGGAGGGTGTGACTCTCCTTAATCTGTCTGCATGATGTGCGAGGGAGCCTCTGGCGACCACGCACGCCCCGGTCCCCACGGAGTCCCTGCCCGGTCGCGGCCTGGTCATAGCCCTTCCTGACAAGGTCATGTGCGTTTACCGTTCCCAATACTTAATAATTAGGAATTATGGTCTCTCTTCCGCCTGACACTTTTGAGTTTTAACAGATCTTAAATTAAAACTACATACTACATGTTTTAAAATGATCTTCAGAAAACTCCCAATTCCTAAGTTGAAAATTTAACTTAGAAGTCCTGAACACTTATCTAAGTAAACATACAGATTTACCCCAAAATGTTTTAAGGAATAAACTTGGAATTAAATAAACTTGTGTCTTAAAACTCTGACTATATCTTGAATATAAAAACGCATCAAAGAAACACTTCTGGGTACGTGGCAAATTTCTCGTTTACAGAGGTCACCAGGGCAGTGGGGAGCGGGGTGGGGCACGGTTTTCCCAGCTGACCGGGAGAGAGACCCACTGGACATCCTCGTTTGAAGAAGATGCCTGTGCGTGTGTGTGTGTGTGTGTGTGTGTCTGCAGGTGCTTGCGTGTGTGTCTGTGTTTGTACGTGTGCATGTTTGTGTGTGTGTCTGTGCGTGCTTGCGTGTGTGTCTGTGTGTCTGTGTTTGTACGTGTGCATGTCTGTGTGTGTCTGTGTGTGCATGCTTGCACGTGCATGTATGTGCGTGTTTGCGTGTGCGTATATGTGTGCGTGTGTTTATATGGGGACATGCAGTGCGATGTAACTTCTCTGGACTACACATTTTAAAAAGGTTTTTAATTGTTTTGCTTGACTCCATTTTCTTACTTCATTTCTTTACCTCCTCACCAATAAAAGTGGGGGTGCTGGGGGCGCTCTGGCTAGGAGTCCCCCAGGGCGTGAGGCCGCCTGCCCCAGGCTTCCTTCCTTTCTGGTCTGATGACTTTTCCTGCCAACTCTTCACAAAGGCCTCACGCACCGAGGGGATGTTATCCGAACTCCGAAAATAAAGTGAAACTAGCTTTGTGTTAGTTTTTTTGGCTGATACATTTTTTTTCCCCTGAGGAAAAGTTAATGAACACGGTATCAGAGGATGAACGTGTCACCTCATGTCCCCGGGTCACACCGGAAGTCAGGGCCGTGCGGCGGGCTTAGCGTTCCGGTGCCCTCGGTCCATTTTGAGATCCATGGCAGCGAGTGCACACCTGAGCAGCTTATGTCACGGTCACTCACATCTGGGCCATGTAGAGGTTTGCGATTTAAAAGGAAGAAAATGTTTGCACTAATTTTTATTTTTTAAAAATTATTTGTGCAAGGAATCTGGAATATTGTATTTTCTCCTAAGAAAACTTCGTGAGGGATAATTGAGTATATAGTCAATAACAATACGAGTAGTGGGAACCTTCAAGTAACTCTATTATCTTCGTGCGCAAATTTAAGAGAAACGGTCAACTCAATAAAGAGGGAGGAGGAGGAGCCGGTAACGAGAGTCCGGCTCTGGGACTGGCTGCTGGTGTCGCCCGGCAGTCGGCCTATCCGCCCCCCTCCCCCAACGTCACGTCCCCTCTGGCTCCCTTGTCCCCCTGGAGACACTAGCTCCTCAGCCAGCAGCGAGCCTATGGCACGTCCCACGAAGAACACGGGTCCGCCTACGAGATCCAGAACTGGGTCTCACTCTTGTCGTTGTTAGTCAGCCGTTTTTAAAGGTACACGCAGCCAAACGAACCCACTTCAGGTTTAGGATGCGACACCTTTTGACAACTGTGGACCTACCTCCACGATGGAGGACATTTCCATCACCCCGAAATGTCTCCTGTGCCCTTCGCAGTGAGTCGGCCCCCCTCCCCCCACCGGCAACCGCAGATGGAATTTATGATCTTGCTTTGCTGTTCCCGGAAAGCCACGGAAACCAAGCCACGCAGGACTCGGTCTTCTGTGTCTGGCTCTTTACTCGTAGAATATGTGTTTAAGATTCAGCAGTCATTGCATGTGTCCATAGTTTGCTCTTTTTTATCGCTGAGTGTCCCATTGTCCGCAGACACCATGATCGTTTATCCGTCCATCAGCCGATGGACACCGGGGCCATAGTCTTCAGCAATTACAGATAAAGCCGCGTTCAGGTCACTGCTTACACGTGCTTTCTTCTGTCAGGTGAATCCCCAGGAGCGAAATTCCCGCGTCCCGTGTAAGCGTACGCTTAACTTCGGAAGAAACTGCTCGACTATTTTCCCAAATGGTTGGACCGCTTTCTAGCCCTACCAACGATAGATAAAAATTCAGCTGCAGATGGCTATAACACATTTGTAAAAGCAGGAAACTCTCGCACACTTCCGGTGGGAACGTAAAATGGGCCGCTGCCCTGGATGAGTCTGTCGGTCCTTGGTAAGTCGGACATCGACCCAGCACTTCCGCCCCCAGGTACAGACCCGAAAGATTTGAAAATGGGTGTTCAAACAAAAGCGTGTACAGAAACGTTCACAGCGGCGTTATTGACAGTTGCCAAAATAACCCAAACGTCCATTAACAGGCGAGTGAATAAGCAGAATGTGGCATAGCCACACGATGGAATAGTATTCAGTCATGAAAAGGGATGACGCACAGTTACGTGGGTGAAGACAGAAAAGACGCTCACGTGTGACGTGGTTGCACATATGTGAACGCGCAGACGAGGCAAATCCGTGGGGACAGGAGAGGAGGTGGTGCTGGTCACGGTTTCCCGTTCCGTGTTCTGTGAGGCTTTGACATCGCGGGGGCTCGCAGGCCCAGAGGGGCTGGCGGCCTCCCCAGGGCCAGGCGGTCCTGCAGATGACCAGCACTCACCTGAGAATACACCGTCAGGGTGCAAACCCCCAGTCCGAGTCCACACTGCCAGCCACCTCATTTTATCAGACTCCTGATGTCCGGGACTCAGCCCCCTGCCCCACATCACCCAAGGCCGGTTACTGGGGACCACCTCCCAGCCCGGAGCCCGCCCCGAGCCCTGCCCTGCCTTGCCTTTCCTGCAGAAGCCACTGTAAAGGCTCTTGCCCATGTCCCCTTCTGCCTCCTGACCGACCCCGCTGCCCTCCTGTGGCCCGCGTGGCGTGCCCTGGCCCCGCTTCTGTGGGTCTGTGAGCGTAAAGCTCCTTCATGGCAGGCATCGCTGTGTCCGTGTCTTACCGAAGTTGATTACAACCACCCCAGGTGCATATGCAAATAGGGGGAGGGTAGGAAGCGACTGTCAAATGTGTAAGGAGCAATAAAATTGCCTGGGATTAGGTGGGGGCGGTGGCTGCACGACCCTGTGAACGTGCAAATTGTCCCTAATGGTAACTCAACGTTATGTGTTAGCCAGGGATGCCAGAGAAACAGAACCAGTGGGAGATACAGGTACAGAAAAAGACAGACAGACAGACAGGCAGATGGACAGACAGACAGACAGAGACAGACAGAGATAGACAGACAGAGAGACAGAGACAGAGAGACAGACAGAGACAGAGACAGATGGACAGACAGACAGAGATGGAGAGACAGACAGAGAGACAGAGAGAGATAGAGAGACAGAGAGACAGTGAGAGAGAGAGAGACAGACGGAAAGACAGACAGACAGAGACAGACAGAGGGTGGAGAGAGAGGCAAAGACATCGACAGTGAAGGATTGGCTGACATAATTATGGAGGTCGAGAAATGCCCCCAGCTGCCACCTGGCAGCCGCAGACCCAGGGAAGCTGGGGTGCAATTTCAGCCCAAAGGCAGGCGACCGGTGTCCCCGCCCCGCAGGCAGGGAAGCAGCGAAAGGGGTCGGCTCCTCCCTTCTCCACTGTCCTCTCCCCTCAGGCATCCGACAGCTCGGAGGAGGCCGACCCCACCGGGAGGGCGTCTGCTTCTCCGAGTCCTGCAGGTCCAACGCGAACCCCGCCGGAAAGCCCCTCGCGGACGCCCCCAGTGAGGACGCTTCATCCGGAGACCCCGGCCCCATCCGGCTGACACGTAAAACCAGTCACCGCGGTGTGTTCTGCCATAATAAAAATAATGGAAGAAAACTCAGTTTCTCCGCGTCTCTGTCCCCACTCACCATCGCCAGCCCGGTCCATTTCGGCCGCTCCAGGAGGTGTAGAGCATCGCGTCGCGGTTCTCACGGTGACCAGTGATGTTGGCACTTTTCTCTACCAGGTGTCATTTTTATTTTGAAATAATTTTAGATTCCCATGAAAGTTGCAAAACCCGTTCAGAAAGGCCCCGTGGACCCTCCGTTCCGTGTCCTCCGACCCTACGACAGCGGAGCGCAGCCGCGGGGGCCGGCAGGCGAGCGTGGGTTCTGCGGGCTGGCCCGCCACCCACCGGAACCGCACCCGCGGCCACTGCTCGCCTCGTCTCGTCCCAGGGTTAATCCCGGAGCCCGCGCCGCGTCTAACTCTCAGATTTCCTTGATTCTCTGCAGCCTGACGGTTCCCATCGCATCTTTGTCTTTCCAGCTTCGACACTTTTGACACGTGCCGGTCGGGTATTTTAAAGACTGTCCCTCAAACTGAGTTCTGATGTCTCCCCGTGAATCGGTTGAGTTTCTACGTTTCTGGCGAGAATTCCGCAGGGGCGATGCAGGGGGTCAACCTGTGTCATGCTGGCCACGCAGCTCTGATCGCCCGAGCTGGGCCCCCGCCAGCTTTCTCCACCGCAAAGTCACCCTTTTTCCCATAGTGACGAAATTACCGACTCTAAATTCATAACTATTTTGTGGAGAGAGAGAGGCAAAGACAGGGTATCTTCGAGACTAGGCAGATACCCTGTTTGACATCCAATTTTCATTCATAATTTTAGCATCCATTCATGATTCTTACCTGTAACGACATGACAGCGTCTGCCTGATAGTGATTTTCCACGCCCACGATCTCGTCTCCATTTATCGAGGAGCCTCCTCCTGCGAGGGAGAGCCGCCCCGCCCCGCGTGCCTGTTTATTTGCCCAGTTGCTTATTTACACTGGCACTGACTTGTGGGTGCTCGTCTCACGCTATGAATCACGGTCCGATGCTGGCGTTACTTACTTTACTGCTCTAATTGTCCCAGCTTTGGTCCCTGGGACAATGACTCCTGTGTTCTGTGGACACGCCCTCGTCATTTTCCGAGCACGCCTTCCCTCTCCGGCGTTGCAAACTGACGAGCACCTTTTCACGAACTCGTTGGCCGTTTGTGTGTCTTCTTCGGTGAAGTGTCTGTCCAAACATTTGGCCCATTTTTTATTGTGTCATTTGTCTTCTATTGTCGAATTGCAATAATTTTTTATAAATTGCGGATACAAGTCCTTTATTTAATATGTTTCTGCAACGTTTAATCTCCCGGTTTCCAGGGTGTCGCCTCGTTTTCTTAATGTCTTTCAGAGAGCCGAAGTTTTCCATTTTGAGAAAGTTCACTTCATCACTTTTTCTCTTATGGCTTGTCCTTTCGCGTCGTATCTAAGAAATCTTTGCCTAACTCAATGTCAAAAGGATCTTCCGTATATTCTAGGATTTTTACTGCGTTAGCTCTCATATTCAGGTGTGCGATCCCGTATTGTTACTTTTTGTATGCCGTGCGACGTAATAGTTGAGGTTCGTCTGCGCTGCGTGTTGATGTCCCATTGTTCCGGCACCAAAACAGAAAAGAATGTTTTCTCCAATTGAATTTTCTTTGCAAACTTGTCAAAAATCGATTGACCAAAATTGCGCAAGACTATTTCTGTTCCATTAACATGTATGTCTGTCTTTATATTAATAACAGACTGTCTTGGTCTCTATACTATTTTTTACAATTTTTAATAATTAAAAACAATTTCCAATTGCACTTGGCATACGATATTACATTAGTTTCAGGCGTACAACATACTGATTAGACATTTACATAACTTAGAAAGCGATCGCTCTGATCAATCCAGTACGCATCCGACACCATCCACAGTCATTACAATATTACTGGCGATATTTCCTGTACTGTACTTGACATCCCAAAACTACTTGGAAACGACCAACTTGCCCTCCGATTCCTTTCTTTTTCCTTATCCATGCCCCGACCCCCTCCCATCTGGCAACCATCGAAACGTTTTGCGTGTCCGTGAGTTTGTTTCTGTTTTGTTTGTTTGTTTTGTTCTTCAGATTCTACATGTAAGTGACATCGTGCGCCTTTGTCTTCCTCTGTCTGACTCACGCCACTCAGCACGACGTCCTCTGGGTCCGTCCATGTTGCCGCAGATGGCGAGAGCTCGTTCTTTCTTATGGCTGAGTCACATGTCACTGTATATATGTACCACCTCTCCTTTATCTGTTGGTGGACACCCAGACTGCCTCAACATCTGGGCTGTTGTAACTAATGCTGTAACGGACGTTTGGATTCGCCCGTCCCTTCAAAGTACAGTGTCTTGGGTTTCTTCAGATAAATCCCCAGAAGTGGGATCGCTGAGTCCTTCTTGGTCTCTCGCTAGAGCCTTCGTTTAAAGCCCATTTTGTCTGGTGTAAGTGTTGCTACCCCAGCTTTTTGTTGTTGTTGTTTCCATTTTCATGAACCATCTTTCCCCAATCCTTCGCCTTCCGTCCGTGTGTGTTTTTCAATCTGAAGTGCGTCTCGTAGGCAGCACATGTCAAGGTCTTGTTTTCTTATCCATTCAGCCACCCTATGTCTTTTGATAGAAGCATCTGATCTATTTATCTATTTACTAGTTACCGCCCTTTCATTCGTCATATTTTTTTAAATCCTTTTTTCTTTCTTCTTCTTCAGGAGGTCCCTCCAGCATTTCCTGTGACACCGGCGTGGTGCTGATGAAATCCTCTAGCTTTTTCTCACCTGAGAAGCTCTTTATCGGTCCTTCGATTCTAAATGACAGCTTTGCTGGGTGGAGTGATTTTGGTCGTAGGTCCTTGCTTTTCATCACTTTGAATATTTTGTGCCAGTCCTTTCTGGCTGCAAAGTTTCTGTGAGGAATCAGCTGACGGTCTTATGGGAGCTCCCTCGTAGGTAACCAACTACTTTTCTCTTGCTACTTTTAAGATTCTCTCTGTCTTCAACCTTTGGCATTTTAATTATGCCACGTCTTGGTGTGGCCTTTGGGTTCATCTTGTTGGGACCGTCTGTGCTCCCTGGGCTTGTATGTCTTCCCTTTACCAGATTAGCAAAGTTTGCTGTCCTTATTCCTTCAAATAGATTTTCAATTCCTTGCCTTCTCTCTTCTCTTTCTGGTGCCCTGTGAGGCAAATGTCGGTTCGCTCGATGTTGTCCCAGAGGCCCCTCAAACTATCCTCGTTTATTTAGATTCTTTCTTCTTGTGCTGTTCTGATTGTTTCCTGCT
>NW_011889145.1:157867-159738 GCF_000151845.1 Pteropus vampyrus
TCTGATCTATTTATCTATTTACTAGTTACCGCCCTTTCATTCGTCATATTTTTTTAAATCCTTTTTTCTTTCTTCTTCTTCAGGAGGTCCCTCCAACATTTCCTGTGACACCGGCGTGGTGCTGATGAACTCCTCTAGCTTTTTCTCACCTGAGAAGCTCTTTATCGGTCCTTCGATTCTAAATGGTAGCTTTGCTGGGTGGAGTGATTTTGGTCGTAGGTCCTTGCTTTTCATCACTTTGAATATTTCGTGCCAGTCCTTTCTGGCTGCAAAGTTTCTGTGAGGAATCAGCTGACGGTCTTATGGGAGCTCCCTCATAGGTAACCAACTGCTTTTCTCTTGCTACTTTTAAGATTCGCTCCGTCTTTAACCTTTGGCATTTTAGTTATGCCACGTCTTGGTGTGGCCTTTGGGTTCATCTTGTTGGGACCGTCTGTGCTCCCTGGGCTTGTATGTCTTTCCTTTACCAGATTAGCAAAGTTTGCTGTCCTTATTCCTTCAAATAGATTTTCAATTCCTTGCCCTCTCTCTTCTCTTTCTGGTGCCCTGTGAGGCGAATGTCGGTTCGCTCGATGTTGTCCCAGAGGCCCCTCAAACTATCCTCGTTTATTTAGATTCTTTCTTCTTGTGCTGTTCTGATTGTTTCCTGCTACCTTATCTTCCAAATCACCGATTCGACCCTCTGCTTCATCTAATCTGCGGTTGCTTCTAGAGTATTCTTCATTTCAGTTATTGTATTCTTTATTTCTGACTGGTTCTTTTTTATGTTGTCTACCTCCATTTTTATGTTTTCTATCTCTTAGCTGAAGTTTTCACTGATTTCATCTACTCTTCCCCTAAGTTCATTGGGCCTCTTTATAATCAGTGTTGTGAACTCTGCATCTGGTAGGTTGCTTGTCTCTGTTTCGTATAGTTCTTTTCCTGGAGCTTTGTTCTGTTCTTTCATTTGGGACCTGCTTCTTTGTCTCCCCATTTTGGCTGCCTCCCCACGTTTGTTTCTATGTATTAAGTAGGGCTGCTGTGTCTCCCAGTCTTAGTAGAGTGGCATTATATGGTAGGTGTTTTGTGGGGCCCAGTGGCGCAGTCTCCCTGGTCACCTAAGCTGAGGGCTCCAGGTGTGTTCCTTGTGTGGGTTGTGTGTGCCCTCCAGTTGTAGCCAAGCCTTGGTTGCTGTTGGCACATCAGTGGGAGGGACTGACCCTCAGGATGATTGGTCATGAGGACCGGCCATGACCACACTGGAGTGGCTGCTGTGCGGGGGCCGACACTACAGATCACGATTCGCCCTAACAGGGCTCCGGTGCCCAGTCTGCCCTTTGGGTGTATCGGCATTGGATGTGGCCCCAGATGCTGCCCTAAATCAGACTGAAGCCGGCCATCAGGCATGCAAGAGATACAGGACACACTGAGGCCAGATGTTGTTTGGGGTTTGTGAACCTTCGAGAGATTTTAAGAAAGTCTGCAGAATGAGTTAAGAAAGGCTGTTTGTATGGAAGAGCCACTGGATCGCCTCGGTGGCCCACGCTTTGGGAGGGGCGAGGTCTCAGAGAATCATTGGATATTAGGTGTCATCCAGGTTGGTGAAGACGCAGAGATGGTGACCACCTGGGTCTGCACATGGGAGCGGGGAGGGCTCAGAAAGGACCAATGGCCTCTGCTTCTGTCTGAGAGAAAGCTGTCCCTCCAGCCCTCGCCCTGAAGCCAGACAACCCAGTTCCTCCCCATGTGTCCCTGGTGCTTTTCAAGCTGTAGCCCCCACGCTGGAGCTCAGAGCAGGTGAGTCTATCAGTGGTGAGTTTACATGAGGGCCCTTTAAGAGGATGCCTGGGACTCCCACAGCACTCTGTCCCACTCAGCCTTCATCCCCGCTG
>NW_011889145.1:159788-166873 GCF_000151845.1 Pteropus vampyrus
GTGAGTCTATCAGTGGTGAGTTTACATGAGGGCCCTTTAAGAGGATGCCTGGGACTCCCACAGCACTCTGTCCCACTCAGCCTTCATCCCCGCTGATTTTCACAGCCAGAGGTTGTCGGGACTTCTCTTCCCAGCACTGGAACCTGGGATAGGGAGCCCAGTGTGGGTCTAGGACCCCTCACTCCTTTGGGGTACTGCCCTAGCTGAGATTTCCTTCTGATTCTCAAATGCCCTTTCATGTCTCTGCCCTTCCTACCAGTCTCGATGTGGCCTCTTCTGTGTGTCCCCATCCAGACCTCAGGCGGTTCTCATTGGTGGCTGTTCTTTAGTTCAGTGTGGTTTAGATGTGGTCATGGGAGGAGCTGGGCACAGCGTCTGCCTCCCCCACCATCTCAATTAGAAATGTCTGTGATTTATAGTCTGGAAGTAAGGTGGCGGGAGTCCCCAACTTTGATATTCTTTTTCAAAACCATCTGGCTGTTCTAGGTCCTTCATACTTCCATATTAATTTTAGAATCTGAATTTCCACACACACAAAAATGCCTGTTTGTATTTTGAGTAGGTTTGCATCTAATCTACAGGGTTAGGGTTAACGTAGTGTAAAATAACAGACATTTACTTTCACAGTTCTGGATGACAGAAGTCCAGAATCCAGCTGGCATCAGAGCTGTGCCCCCAACAGAGGCCCTTGGGGAGATTTCACTCCTTTTCCTCTTCCAGCTTCTCATAGTGGCTGGTGTCCTTGGCTTGTGGCCGCCTCGCTCCAATCTCTACGTCTGCCTTCACGTCACCTTGCCTCCATGTCTCTCTCCTTCTCTGTGCATCTTTAGAAGGAAACTTGTCATTGGATTTGGGCCTCATTTGTCCTCATCTCAAGATTCTTAACTGCATTACACCTACAGAGACCATTTTCCCAAGCGAGGTGGCAGGTTCCAGAAATTAGAACATGGGCATAGCTTTTGGGGGCAACCAATCAACCAAATGCTCCCATGCTCATCATTTGGGAAATCATTACATTTCCTCTGTTTCTTTTTTGCCTGCCTCTATGGTGACTCTCCTTGTTATGCTCTACCAAACATGAAATGACCCATTTGTCCCCACTCTCTTCAGGGGGCTGGCCACTCTTTGGAATTTCATTTACCTGTTTCTTTGTGACCTCAACTCTCTAAGGGACTCATGAAAAATTCTGATCTTGGAGATCATCTGGCTTCTCTTCATGGTTCCGGCGGGGCGCTGTTCTTGTGCAGCCCCTATAGACTAAGCGGAAACAGCCCCCCTTCCCCGCCCCTCACTGATGTCTCACTGCAGCTCTCCCCCTGCTGGTCACAGTTCCAGGCACACGAAGGTACGTGGCGTGATTGCCTTGTTGGTTTGGGACTGTGGTGAGCAGGAGCTTGAAGATTGCCTTTAGATCACCCATTAACAGCTGACATTCACTTGCATCCGATGAGTCTCTTGCTCAGAATAATTTTGCTAGTCTTTCAAGTCTTAGAGGAGCTAATCTGTAAATTCCAAAAGGCGAGATGACTGGATTTTCCCGACTCTTTCCCATGTAAAATCTAATGTCAGAAAGTGCATCCTATCTGTGGACCATTCATCTTATTCAGGACCTGTATGGGCAGGTGCGTCTGTCCCTGCCCATGCTGTAATGAGGTGGGCACGTCCACAGACATCTCAGCGATGTCCTCATTCCTCCTCTGCTGTCACAGCACCGGTGTGGGGCTACCACCTCACAGGTCGTGTGAATCACACATCCCATTGTGAATGTTATAACTCTCCTTTTCACTCTCAAAAGCATCATTTTGGGACAATAAACTAAACAGACACCCTACTCTGAGGGGCATAGGCGCTCCAGCACTGCCAAAGCTTCTTGGCACATTGTGCGTCTTACCCCCGAACGGTCCCTGCGTTCTCCTGACCCCTGATCTCTGCTCGGTCCTACCCTCACCCTGAGCACTGAACCTCACTCTCCTTGGCCATGATCCTGCTGTTGAAGGCAGCCTTGGAGAAATCTCCGACTGGTCTACCCCAGGGGTCTCCAGGTCCCTTCCTGGCACTGGCTCACATGGCCAGGCTTTCCCGGATCCAGGCATGGGTTGGCTCAGCACTGCCACAGTGACACCAGAGCCCAAAGAGGTGGGACCGAGTGGAACAGCTGGCCGCCACATTCATGGATTGTCCTGGAGTCCGTGCTGTTTGCGGTCAAGAGGCTGAAGGCACCTCTGAGTCGCGGCTCTGGCTGACCCAGGAGATGTCGGACATCTTCGCATCTGTCCAGACGAGAAGAGAGGAGTGGCCGGCACTGGTCACTCGGCAGCTCATGCTAGCCCTTGGCCCCTTTCTCCTCCACGCCCCAACATTCCCTAGCTTTTTGGGTCCCGAAAATATTTCACACCATGTGCTTCTTCCTTTGACTTTTTCCCTCTTACTCAGAAGGGTTGTGTCTCCCCCGCTCTGTTCTCTGCGGGGAAGGGAGCCCCAGAGCCCCGAACACATGGAAGGACATCCTGCCACGTTAGAGCACGCACACACGCACACTTTGATCTTTTCGCTGACACATGGCACATGAATCAAACTTTACAAACTTGCATTGTCTGTAGCTTACATCATGAAGCATGGTCCTGTGAAGAGACTGGATCTGAAGAACACATGAAACAGAGAATGCACGTTGTCAAATTGATTTAGACTCAGAGGAGTCAGCGGGAAATTGTTGGCATCGGGAACCGTGGGCTACAGATCTTCGCATCAACGGCAAAACGCTCCACGCCAGCATCTGAGATTCCTAACCTGACGCCCCTTCCAGGAAGGACTCTGCAGGAAAGCGGTCGTGAAAACGCCTCCTCTCACGATCCTTTTTTTTAAGACTTTATTTTTAGAGCAGTTTTCGGTTCACAGTGAAGTTGAGAGGAAGGTGCAGAGATGTCCCGCACGCACCCAGCCCCCCACCTGCCCTCCCCCACCGTCGACATCCCCACCCGATGGCGCCTCCATTACAGCGGATCGCCCTACGTTGCCACATCACCCCCCGGGGGCCACTGTGCACTCAGGATCACTCTTGGTGTAGTACGTTCTGTGGGTTTTAACCGATGCAGAATGGCATGAGTCCGTCAGGTCACTGTTGCACAGAGAAGTTTCACTGCCCTGAGCATCCTCCGTGCTTGGCCGTTCTTCCCGCTGCCCCACACCCCCGGAAACCACGGACCTTTTTGCTCTCTCTATAGTTTTGCCTTTTCCAGAATGTCACGTAGTTGGAATTACACGGCATGGACGTAGCCTTCTCAGACTGGCGTCTTTCGCCCGGTTATATACATCTGAGCTTCCTTCGGGCCATTTTTCTGCTCGAGAGCTCGTATCTTTTTAGTTCTGCATAATATGGTCCCCTGTCTGGATGCATTACATTCTATTTATCCATCACCTACTGAAGGACGTCTTGGATGTTTACCTTTCTGGGCAATTAAGAATAAAGCTGCTATAAACGTTCGTGTGCAGGTTTCTGTATGAACATAAGTTTTCAACTCCTGAGGGTAAACGCCAAGACGCGCGTTTGCTGGATCCTATGGTAAGAGTGTGTTTAGTTTTGTAAGAATCTGAGAAACTGTCTTCAGAGCGGCTGTTCCATGCTACATCCCCCCAGCACTGCCCGAGAATTCCCGATGCCCCACGCTCTCTCCAGCGTTTGGCGTTGTCGGCGTTCCAGGTTTCGGCCAGTCTAGTGAGTGTGCAGCAGTATCTCACGGCTGTTTTAATTTGCATTTCCCCGATGACATGTGACACGTGGTGTCTTTTCATGTGGTTATTGGCCATCTGTACATCTCTGGTGCAGCTGTTAAAGCCTTTGGCCCATGTTTAATTAGGTTGAATTTTAAGAGTTCTTTGTATATTTTGGATAGTAGTCCTTTATCAGATGGTTCTTTTGCAAATATTTTCTCCAGGTCTGTGGTTCGTCTTCTCGTCCTCTTGACATTGTCCTTTGCAGAGCAGAAGTTTGCAATTTTAATGAAGTCCAACTTATCGATTATTTCTTTCATAGATTTTGCTTTTGGCGTTGTACCTAAAAATCATCACCATACCCAAGGTTATCGAGGGTTTCTCCTATTTTAGCTTCTAGGCATTTCATAGTTTTACATTTTACATTTAGGTCTATGATCTATTTTGAGTTAGTTTTTGTGCAAGGTGTAAGGTCTGTGTCACATGGTAAGAGTGTGTTTAGTTTGGGCACATTTTTTCGTATGTGGCGGTCCAGTGGTTTCAGCTCCGTTTGTTGAAAGGACGACCTTGCTCCATGGTGTCGCTTCTACCCCTTTGTCAAAGAGCAGTCGGCTACGTTTATAATGGTCCACTTCTGGGCCCTATATTCTGTCCCACTGACCTCTGTGTCTATTTCTTCAGCGATAAGACGCTGTCTGACTGTGGTAGCTGTATCGTAAGTCTTAAAGTCGAGCATGTCAATCCCCAGCCTGGTCTTTCTTCAGTGCCGTGTTGCTGTTCTGGGACATTTGCTTCGCCGCATAAACTTTAGAATCAGGTTGTCAATACCCACCAAATAATTTGCTGAGATTTTGATTAGGATTGTATTGAGTCTGTAGAGCAAGTTGGGAAGCACTAACATCTTGACAATATTGAGTCTCTCCATCTGTGAAAGCATGTGCCATCTCTCTGTTTAGTTCTTTGCTTTCTCTCATCAATTGTACGATTTTCTTCATGTAGATCTTATACATATTTTGTCAGATCTATACCTAAGTATCTCATTTTACTGAAGAGCCGATGTACATGGTATTGTTTTCAATTTTAAATTCCACATGTTCATTGCCGACATGAAGAAAAGTGATTGGCTTTTGTATATTATCCCTATATCCTGCAACCTTGCTGTAATTACTCATTAGTTCCCGGAGTTTTTCCATGAATTCTTTTGGATTTTCTACATTACCATTCACGTCACCTGCAAACCAAGACCCACGCCTCCCCTCACAACCTGAACACCTTTTATTTCCTCTTCCTGTCCCATGGCCTTAGCTAGGCCCACAGCTGTCGTGAATCTGAAATGGTAAACGTGCCAAATAAAGAGAGAGATGGGTGTTCGGGCCTCAGTGTGCTCAGACCCACCCCCACTTATGACGGACGTACAGAGTTGAGATGCTGGGGGAGTAACTCGAGCTTTTGTGGGCTAATTTTTTTTTTTTGGTAAATTGAGATAATAATGGTATGTACCTCAATGAGCTGTAGTAATGATTAAGAAAAATACTGCAAAAGAATAAAGCTTAATGTAGGTGTTCACTGTTCTCATTTTCATTGTCACATGTATCATCTCAAGTTTTCTAGATCTTTCCCCAATGGCTCTATTCTCTTTCCACACGTAATCCCGGAGCAGCCTCACGACTAACACAGAACTTCACTTCCCGTGACTCCCATCCCAGAAGGAGCACCACTGTCCTCTGACTTAGGAAACTGTTTCCATGGGAACAGAACTGTGGCCCCATAGGAAACGCCCATCCCAATGCCTGGATCCTTGAAAATGTGACCTTACACGGCAAAAGGAACTTCGCAGATGTGATTAAGCTAAGGGTTTTGTGATGGGGAGGTTATGCTGGATTTTTTTGGGTGGGTCCAGTGCAATCACAGGGCTTCTGTACTAGCGAAGCAGGACGGTCTGAGTCACAGAGACGGAAACGGGACGGCAGAAGCAGAAGTCAGATGATGCAGTGTGGCCACGAGCCCAGAAATGCGGCCGCCTCTGGCCGCTGGCAAATCCCGGGAATGGAGTCTCCCCTTGAGCCTCCGGAGGGGGCGCAGCCCTGCTGACACCTGGAGTTTAGCCCCACGAGGCCAGTCTCGGACTTCTGACTTCCGGAACTGACAGATAACAAATATGCGTCGTCGTAAGCCTCTGAGCTCGCAGTAGGAGCTCCGAGCACTGCAGGGGAGAGGTTTGGGGGTGCAGCCCCGTGAACACTGTCTGCTTTTCCAGCGATGTCCGGCCTGCAGAGCCCCCCGTCCATGCTTGAATGCCATATTTGCTTAACTTTCCTGAAAGGCGACCCTACCCCGGGCTCGTGCCTGACTCTGACCAAATAAGACAGTGTTTTTGATGGACCGTGGTGAAGCCTCATTGCGGTTATTAATGATCTTTTCACTCTCAAAATCCGCCCTAAGAAGGCGCAGTCGGGCTGGATGGTGAGCCGCACTCCGAGACCCACCCCGCGTCCTTCCAGCAAGGCCCACGCGCTGGCCACAGAGCCGTCCCTCCGCATGTCCCCTCCGCACACGCTCCTGAGATGGCTTACGAAATCACTGAGACGTCTGAGGACGTGGGGTAAAGGAAATTGTGACATTCTTTGCCACAGAGAAACCTCTGTATCTTTCAAGCTTTGGCCTGCGGCGCTGCTTCCGGTGCTGTGCGTGAAATCAGGAATGTGAAGGAACGAACCCTAGGAGACGACAAAGCGACCTGAATAACGATGGAGACCAACCGGGCGCGAGAGCCTGACTCACCCAGGCCCTGCTGCGAGAGGCGACCTTGACAGTGAATGTCACGTCCAGGCCTTCAGCCCGGGCGGCCAGCTCTCCTCAAGCTGCAGAGCTTGGCTTTGGGACACTTCAGGCTCGGTCCCACTCTAAGGGGTTAAATGTCCACCGTGGTAAAGCCGGTCTGCGCTGCTTCCTCCTCTCCTGTGACGCTAGGGGCCTTTCGGTCACCGGTCAAGTCAGGATTGGCCCCTTCGAAGGTTACTGAGGAAGGACGAGGTCTGATGGGATGAGAACGGACATTGCCCGGCCGAGCCCCATGTGCCGGGCACCGTGGGAACCTTGGAGGAGGCTTGGACGGACGCTGGCACACAGGGGGTGCCCAGCAAGTGCTAGCTACTGTTATTATTCAGATTATTGTTCCCACAGCCAACGGTCGAAAAGGAGGTCATCTTGTCTCTGCAGCAAGGTCGCGTGCCTCCAGAGGGAGAAAACCTCACGCACCCACATGTCCCTACCCCGCACCCTGACGAAAGGCGCCCAAACCCTCGCCCCGTGAGGCTGCCAGCCAACCTCTCTTTGAATCGAAATGGAGTCAAATGTCGTTTTTTTGGTAAAAGTCT
>NW_011889145.1:166923-173794 GCF_000151845.1 Pteropus vampyrus
CCACCGTGGTAAAGCCGGTCTGCGCTGCTTCCTCCTCTCCTGTGACGCTAGGGGCCTTTCGGTCACCGGTCAAGTCAGGATTGGCCCCTTCGAAGGTTACTGAGGAAGGACGAGGTCTGATGGGATGAGAACGGACATTGCCCGGCCGAGCCCCATGTGCCGGGCACCGTGGGAACCTTGGAGGAGGCTTGGACGGACGCTGGCACACAGGGGGTGCCCAGCAAGTGCTAGCTACTGTTATTATTCAGATTATTGTTCCCACAGCCAACGGTCGAAAAGGAGGTCATCTTGTCTCTGCAGCAAGGTCGCGTGCCTCCAGAGGGAGAAAACCTCACGCACCCACATGTCCCTACCCCGCACCCTGACGAAAGGCGCCCAAACCCTCGCCCCGTGAGGCTGCCAGCCAACCTCTCTTTGAATCGAAATGGAGTCAAATGTCGTTTTTTTGGTAAAAGTCTACAACGTGAAGCAGAAAGCATTTACGCAGAATTAAACGGCAGGTGCTCTGCCGACACCCTCTCGCTGTCCCCGAATGCGTGTGTGGTCAGCGGGCTTTGCGGCCGAGATGCTGGTTCGTCCCCGCAGAACCTTCAGTGAAATCGCAGCCACGGGGCCACCGAGGCCATTCTTTCCATCTTGGTGAAATAAAGATGTTCACGACACTGTTCTCTTCAGGGTCTGCTTTGAAGAGCCAGTGAGGGTGGTCGATGGCAGAGGAGAATGATGTCAGGTGAGTGGGGACTCCCTACCTGCTTTCTTAAAGTTCTTGAGAAGCCCCTCTTTTGTGAGAAGCCTGGTTGTTCATGGCACCTCATAGATAGAAAGACGGGATCCCTGGAAGTGAGGGTTTGGGGGGTTGGGTGGGCACGCTGCCCACTATCCCTCTGTCACGCCGTCCTTTCCCCAAGTCACCGCTCAGGGTCACGACTTTAACAGCAGATGGGCGGGTCCAGACCCTTTTACTGAAAGGCCCGGAGAGATCAGGCTGCTCGCCCCGGCCAGCAAGAGCCGGAATCGGTCCGGACTCCGGTCTGTCTCCCAACGGCCAAGCGTCGCCCACGCTTTCGAGTGGAAACATAGAGACGTCCAGACCAGTTTCCAGACCCTTTGAATAAGCTGTCCCCTGGCACAGCTCCTGTCCTCCGCTCCTCTCTCTGGGCCCCGGCTCCTCTGCAGAGGGTACGTTCCATGGTCAGAACCTGTCCTTGTTCCATAGGGGGACTCCCTACAGAACAAGGACAGGGTGCCAGGGTCACAGAACCTGTGTCTTCCGAGCGGGAAGATCTTCTGATCTTTGAAACAAGAACGAGGCGATTTGGGAAGGGAGCAGAGGAGGGAAGCCAGCCCTGGGAAAATGAAGACGGACGACAGTGACGACACCTGATGACCGACACGGACGCTCCGCGGCCGGCGGGGCGGGGAGAGCTGAGGGGCCTCTGACGGACACAGCGACGCGGCCCAGAAACAGAAGGACGCGCAAACGCACGGCGGGCAGCGTCCGGGCCGTCCTGGGCGCGTCTCCCCGCCCGCCTCGGCCTCGGCAGCTGTCCTCACCACCCGCTCTGAGGGGACCGCTCGACGCCACCGTTCGTCAGTCAAACCCCAAACTGGATCGACCCCTCCTTCGCGGTGGCGGCTTACTCCGCCGGCGAGCGTCATCCGAGGTCTGAGTCTTGCTCCCGAAATCCCGAGAAAGACCCGCCGGGACCCGCACGCCCCTGTGCGCCTCACCCTGTCCATCCGTTTCCCGGTTCCTCTCGGCTCCGCGTCACCAGACTCCCAGCTGACCCCGGGGCCAGGGGCATGCGGGATGCCGCTGGCTCGCCTCTTCGAAATAGAAACCTAAGTCTTATTGGGGACAGTAGTGGCCCAGACAGTGACCCAGAAGGAGCTGGACAGTTGGGCCAGGACCAAGCGCGCCGACTGCAGCCCGCCGGGGCCTCTAGCAGCATCCAGGATGGAGGTGCGGCCTCTGGGCTGCCTGGGCTCGGGAGCGGACACCTGCAGCCAGCCTCGCACGGCACTGGGCACGGAGTGGCCCTCGCTAGTCACCCCTCTGGTTCCATGCGGTCTCGCCACCGCCGAATGCCCCGCGGGAGGGGCCCGTCTGCTTCCCCAGGGGCAGAGACACATCATCCGAGCCCCGCAGAGGAGGAGACTGTGCCCACTTGGCCTGCAGCCCGCTCAGAACCCTCAGCAAGGTCGCGCTCGCACCACCGCGAGACTGAAGCACAGAGGGCGTGACGTCCACGACGGCAAGGGACGCGGGAAGCACGGTGGCCCCTGCGGTCGGCCGTCCCGCAAACGCCCGGCACATCGCGGATTCTCGCGCGGCCTTGAAGGAGGCCGGACGTGGTCCCAGCGGACGGGCGAGGGAAGGAGGAGACGCTGTGGCTGTGCGCGTTGCCCAAGGACCACGTGGAGCGCGAGACGCAGAGGCAGGGTTGGCACCGGGCGTCCGCCCAGGGGGGTTCCCAGTGCTCGGTGTACGACGTGGACGAGACTCCCTGCTCCGGCTGGGGGTACGGTGTGGAGGGTGGAGGCTCAGACCCTCATCTGCATGGGCCCCGTCTCTCCTGCTTGCGGGGACCCCAAAGGGTACAGAAGGTTCTGGAGCACAGTCTAGAATTCCTAGCATAGGTAGAAAGAGAAACGAGAGACCTAGAAGCCGGCCAGCGTGTCCCCACACCTCAGGGAGGACGCTGAGGCGGGGGCCGCACCGGGCTGAGATGCCGAGGACTCCGGCAGCAGAACCGTGAGAGGAGGGGTCACCTGGGCAAAGAAAGGACCAAGAGACCTCTGCGGGGACACAGAGAGGGACGCGTACCCTCCCCTCTGCGAGGCTCGGACCTAGGGGAGAGAAAGGCAGATCGTCACACGAGGAGTCCACGGGAGTGACGCGGGTGAATGCCAAGCGCCCCGCGTGTCGCTAAGGGCTCGGGGAAGACTTCTCCAGCAGGGGGGCGAGCACCGGGCCCCGGGGAGGGCAGGATGTGAGCGGGAGGCGGGAAAGTCCTCCGGGAACAGGGCAGGCTGTGGTTTGTCATGTGAGGCCACCTGGCGAAGGGGTGCAGTTTGCCCTGGGGATAATGAGTGGAATAATCTTAAAACGCGGTGATGGTGTTGGGAGCTTCAGGGACGTGGCCAGGATGAGGGAAAGGGCCAGACTGCGGAGAGAAGGGAGACTGAGCCTAAGTGTTTGAACTTGACCGCAGCAGGTGCTGTGACGGCCTGGGGCGAGAACGAGGTGCGTGACCCTCAGCGAGACCAGGAGCCAGAGGAAAGGGACAGAAGGCCGAGCTGAAGGGGGAAGAGGCGGGAGGCCCGGTTCGAATCCTGGTCCCCACCTGCTCTCTACCTGTTACTCAGCTGCCATGGCCTCGGGTTCTAATTGTGAAGAAGCGGATCTCGTCCTCAGCACCGTCGCCGTCACCGCCGTCCCACCGAGCAGCAGTGTTTCAGGGCTTCTTGGGAAGCTGCAGGTAAAGAGCCCCGCACAGCGGCTGGCACTTGACAGTGGCGGTGACGACCCCTGGTGACAGTGTTCACATGGCCTCGGGGGGTCTGCGGCTAATCGGCCGTGATGTTGGAAGAGTCCGCGATGGATGCACGGTGTTCACTGACCCCATGGGCGGGACCACGGACAAACCCAGTGGGGTCAGCCCCACCCGCATCACTAGGATGAGTACGGGCGAGGTGTGACTTCCCGGTGCCACCTGCAGGAGGTGGAGGGTCTGCCCGGCAGCAGCCACTGGCGAACTCTGTGCCACGCGCCGCGCCTCCCGGACGCCCAGCTCTCGCCGTGTGTTCCAACTCCTCCACGATCGAGAGGACCGGAGGGCTGGCCCACCGCGCCCAAGCCCTCCGCTGCCCCCCAGGGAGCGGTGACACAGACAGACGAATGGCGAGCAGGAGCCCCTGTCCGCCGGGAAGGCGTCCGTCAGAGCGGAGACGCCGCGGTCGTGCTCGGGTGCGGTGCCTTTTTCCTCCGTGTTCGGCCGGACACGACGAAGATGGAGACAGGAGAAGACGGTCGGATCGGGCCTCGGGACAGAGTGGAGACGGCGCGTCCGCGGGCTGGCGAGGCGCCGAGGGAGCACGGACGGCCTCGCGTCCACGAGAAACCGTCCGAAAACTGCATTCGGCAGACGTCGGGTGAACTCAGTCCGGACCTGCCGCGCGTCCCTCCGTCTCCGTTTCCTTCTGACCCTCGGGGAGTCTGGCCTGTTTGGGGTTCGACATGACAGTTGAGGACGGAGAGCGGGGAGGAGACCAGGACGGCACCGCGTCGGCGCTGTCGGAGTGGGGGAGCCGTGAGCCCCCCGCTTTCTGGGGAGCTGGGACGGTCGGGGGCAGAAACGGAAACACATGTGTTCGCGTGGCGTCCGGCAGCTGCCGGTCAGCACCGCGACGCTTTCCCGGCTCCGTGCGTCACGTTTCCCTTCGCCCCGCGTTCGGGAATATTTGAGAGGATTCAGCAGATGTGGTTCCATCTCTGCTTCTCTTTGTTATTCAAATCAGGGAGGAAGGCAACATTTTCGAGAAATGGTTTCAATTAGCGAATAAAATCACGGCGGCTTTTACTTGCAGACCAGCAGATCTGAAATTGATTTGCCAATAGTTTTGTTAATCCCTCCAGTGCTTCCTAAAATATGGCTGTGGAAAATGTTATTCCGCTTTGAAGCGAGGGCCGTCCATTGAAGAGGGCTCTTTGAGAGGCAACCGCTTCAAGTCCTTGTAAACATCACTTGAAATGAAAACCAGGACGAGGCTGCCTCTCGGTGAGTCGCCGGCACCCAGATGTGGCAGAGCCGCCGGGAGACCCCCTCGCTCTGCTTGAGACGGCGCACGCCGACTTGTCACGTCAGCCTTAGGAGGAGGTGGACGCTCCCCGCCACACGGACGTGGTGTTGGGACGAAGCAGAGCACCCTTCCCGCCTGGGGCTTCGGCACGGCTCCGGGATGGGCCTGGAACATTCCAGACCTCGCGTCGGAAATCCCAGAGAAGAGAGGACAGGCCCAGAAGGAGCCGACTGAGAACTGACCTTTTGGTTCCACAGGCGGACTCGGAGCAGGGTCTACCCTTCTGAACGACGGGACTCGTTGTGGGGTGAATGGTGACCCCCCAAAAATCCTACCCTCACCCCTTAAACCTGCAGATGTGACCTTGTTTGGAAAAGAGGACTTGGCGGATGTCGTTAAGTTAAGGATCTCAAGACGCGGCCACCCTGGCTGATCAGGTGAGCCCCAAACCCAGAGAAGAAGCCGAAGAGGGAAGGACCCAGGAGAGGCCGCGTGACGGCGGAGGCAGAGGCTGGAGTGAGGCCGCTAGCACCGAGGGCCTGCAGCGGCCGGGCGCCGGGGGAGGCAGGGAGGGCGCGCTCCCGAAGCTGGCCCCGGAGGCGAGGACCAGCACGTCCATCGGCGGGGTTCCCAGCCCAGACCAGGCGGGAACACGGCCTCAGCCACCCCAGGGAGCAGCCCGCGGGCTTGTCAGGTTTAGGGCCCCAGAAGTTGGGTCTGGATTCCTGCCCAGAGCGGATGAGCCTTCTAGATGGTTCCCAGGCACGATAACCTACAGATCCTTAAAAACACACAGCTAAACGTCGAGTGCTCTGAAACATTCCAAATTTGAGTGTTTGAGCCAGAATTCCATCCCTCGCATTAAAACCAAGCGGCTTCTGCCATTTCTATCTCAAGACTCACGGGCTTCAGCTACATCGGGGTCTGACAGCTGAGAAAACGTGTCCCATAACCGCTGCTTGCTGGGGGGGAGGCACGCGGGCCCCAGAGGGGCTCCCCCAGGACTCCAGGCTCCGCCTTCAGGCACTTTACCTTAGGGCCACCCCTAGCAGCGGGGACGAAGGCCTCATGCTGACCATCGGCCAGCGGCCCCCAAGCCCCAGGACAGGAAGCCGTGTCTCTGAGCGGACGCTCGAAGGCCACTCTGTGGAAGCTGTGACCTGGGCACCGGGCCTCAGCAGCACAGTGACGGCATTTCTGGGGGTCCGAGCGTGTGGCTTTAAAAGCGCACGGTGACCACGGAAAGGTTTTTCTGCCTCAGGAGAGGTTTTCATGCGGCTCAGAGGACATGATGGAGACCAGTGGGTTCATATGTCATATGCGATCTGTTTAAAATAAAAATACGATCCTAGTCACTCGATGCTTAAAAGCACAGTAACTGAAATACTAAAACAGAAGCTCAGTGGAAAATGCAGGGGAAGCGTCAGCGGATGCGGAGAGAGAACGATAAAAATGACCCAATCTGAGGAAAAATAGACTGAAAACCAAAGCCACAAAACAGCCTCGGGGGCCTGTGGGACACAAAGACCGAACATCACGCCCCGACGCCCAGGAGGACAGGAGAAAGAGCGGGGCCTGGACACCTTCCCGAAGAAGCAATGGCGGAAGATGTCCCAACGCTGGCCGGAGACATCGACCTGCATTCGGGAGGCTGCGGAAACCCCGGACAGCACAAACACGAAGAGGCCGCAGCCGAAACGCACGTAGCCCAGCTCCGCGGAGACCGTGGGCGTCTCCATGGAAACCGCGGACGCCAGGGGCGGGGGCCGCTTCTCAAGGGCAGAAGCGAAGGAACCATCAGCCCCGAGGTCCTGTCTGGCGGCCTCGCGCTTCAGGGCCGGAGGGGGAGCAGGACGTGCTCAGACGGAGGGGCAGCGGGGAGAAGCCGCTGCCCGCAGACCGACCCCAAGGGCAGGGCGAACGCGAGTCTTCGGCCAGGAGGCCACTGTTGCGTGCAGGGACCGGACAGAGGGCAGACACATGGCCGCCGAGGCCGGATGCGGCTCCTCCGGAACCGCTGTGCTGGGCAGACCAGCCCCACACAGGAGGAGGTGGCGGGGAGCGCTCC
>NW_011889145.1:174664-188830 GCF_000151845.1 Pteropus vampyrus
TCTGAGCCACACCAGCCGACGTCACTGGCTTCAGGCTCATGACGAGTGTCGGGAGGGGACAGTGCCTGGACGGGGCCACCACGGGGGCCTTGCAGATAAACCACTGTCTCCTCTATTTGAAGCCGCACCGAATGCACACCTCCACCCCAAAAGGATCACTTCCGAGCTCCCGGAGCAGCTGACTCTGGCTTAGCAACGTGTCCCGATGGGGCACTCTGGGGGAGGCAGGACCCCCAGAGCACAGTGTCGAGAGATCTGTGGGAAAAGGGGTTGGCTAAACCGCTCCAGGGGAGAAGCAAAGCGGAGCTGGGGTCGGGGGTGCTCTGAGCCGGGCCCCAAGTACACAGGAAGCAGCCCCGTTGGCACACGGAGGGCAGAGAAGGAGCCGAGGCCCGTCCCCACGCGTGCCACCTCCGGCCGCTGCTGTGTCACGGGCCGCCATCCGTGGACCCTGGAGCGTGCATTTAAACCTGACCGCTTACGGCGGCTCCAACTCAGGCTGACCTGCCGCAGCCCTGACACTCTTTGCCTTGTCCCCTCGACGTCTGACGGGGCCAACTCTACGCCTTAGTCATGAGACGGATGTGGCGCTGCCACCCCTAGAGGCTGGTGTCACCCTTATCGCCTCCCGAGCACGTGCCCCTGACTTCGATCTTTGGAAAAATTATCTTCCTGCCCGTGGTCATTGTCAAAGGCCTGCAGAATGGCAGCCACGTGGTGGGCGGGGCTTAGACGGGTCACGACCCCCGAGCGCCTGCGCCTCCCAGGACAGGTAGTAGATGCTCAAACGTAGCTTCTCCTCCCCTAGACACACAGAGAGCCCAAGGGGGTTGCTGTCAGCAGAGACGACTCTTTTCATAAAACGTTCGGCGCCAGATTTTCAAGTAGGTGTTTCCCTTGATTTCATCGTTTTTAGATGAGGTTCTGATTGTAACAGTGACCACCACAAAATGATTGGCGACTGTTCAGAGTCACAGCTGTACAGACAAGGAGCTAGACACCCTTGAGCATTTTGGAAGGCGAATTAGGCACAAGGAGAGATGAAGGGTCTGTCCCACCCGTGTGGCTTATTCGGCTTGGGGGTTTAAATGCACCTACACGACACCAGGTCATCCTTTCCAATGGCCTAGCCCACCTGACTTGTCCCACTGAATACCGAAACTAGATATTTCCTGGCTTGCCATCCTTGCTCATTCTTTCGGACTTTTGGATTTTCCTCGCCTCCTCTACAGAGCAAGGCTACTATATGTTCGAAGAGAGTCCCTTTCACTTTAGTTTTAATGTGACAAAGCTAACACAAACCAGCTTGTAGGGTCCGTAGGAGAATTACCATATTTATTTTCTCAAGTTGTTGGCTCGGATCCCACGCGCCGAGAGCTGCAGCAGAGTCTGCTTGTCCCACGAGGCACGTTTCCACCAGTGTTAAAAGTCCTCGCTGTCACACCGATTCATGGAACGTTTGACTCGAGCGATCATGTCGTGTTCCTCCAAAAGCGCTTTCATTGAAAAAGGCGATATGGTCTCTATGAGGGGCTTTCGAAACTTCTAGAGGAAGCCGACACATGTTTGTTGGAGCAGGAAAAACACGATATTCTTGAAACAACAAAGTTAACTTGAAATCTCAAAACGTATTGAGGATCCTATTTCTCTCTCTGGTACTTTGATTTCAGGTTCGAAGAGGCGGTAGTTGTTCCTGAGGAGGAAAAATAAATGGTTCTCTTTGTAGTTAGCTCAAAAATACTTTAATTTTACAAGTGTTTGGTTCATCAGCTACTACCCCACTGGCTCTTAGGGCGTGAGTTTATTTTTATGTTTACCTTGATGCCAATAACAGCGGCTCCAAAGACAGGTGAGGAAATCTTGGGAAGACAAATCATAAATTTTCCAGGTCCCAGTTGTCCCCAGACGTGACCTGGCAGCCTGTCTGTCCTGTGCAGGCAGGTCCTGGGGACACGCCTGAAGGAACACACATTTGCTGGATAAATTGCTGGAGGGGGGTGCTCGTCGTTGGTTATTAATAACCTCGCAGATAGCCAGCTCCAGGAGGGTGGCTGGCGTGTCACGTGCAGCGGAGCGGAGACCGAGACCTTGCGTGACGCCTTTCCACAGTGTCCCCCGCAAGTGGCAGAAATCCTGGTACTATCCCCTGCTCAGACTGGCCAGAGGAGGCCGAGCAGAGGCCGGGAGTGGGGTCCCCGCCCTAACTCGGGGCCAGGCTCTGCGTCCAGCCTCTCGGGTGCCCCCGCGTGGAGCACCGTGCCCGGCCCGCGCGTTATCACTGCTCTTTATCTGCGGTGGAAATGGGAGCACTACGTGCTGAACGAGCTTCATTAATAAATGCTGGGGTCTAACTGCCGGGTCGGCCGTGGCCCGGGAGGCCGTGGGGGACCTTGTCTTGCCTCTTTCGTCTCCGGCCCGGTGTGCTCTGCCTTTTGGAGTGCCCTGGCGGCCTCCACCCATCTTCCTGGTGGAGGGATGTTTGCTCTGTGCTAATCCGTCCACCTCTGGCAGCCTCGGCACAGTCCCTGAGGTTCTTTGAGTTGAAGCTGAGTCCTCTGGGGCAAAAAGAGACGGTGGCAGGCAGCGCGGCTCAAGGCCAGAGAGCAAGGGATACGGCACTTACTCGCAAACGGCCGGTCTCAGGACAAAGACTACCTGACAGTCACTCACCGCTGCTCCGCGGGACACCCTCTCTCCCCGGAGGTTTCCGACGCCCGGGGACACAGGCACCCAGGCGGCGTCTCTTGCCCGTCCTTAAGCCGCGGTGCAAGGTCAAGTCAGGGGGATTCTCTTTCTAGCAGGGGCTCTGACTTTTTTTAAGCATTCACTATTCCAAGTTTACGGTGGAAAACTTGGAAAATACGGACGAGCGTGAAGAGGCCAGTAGGAGTCTTCCACGACGCACCCTCGGAGGTCACTAACGCCGGGCGTGGCAGTGGCCGTGCTGGGGCGACGCGTGGCCGGCCTCTCACGCGGGGCAGCACCCTCCTCTGTGCCTGACATCGTCTCTGTGTCTCTTCCGTCAGCAAAAGCTCTTGGGAACCAGTTTGGACCGTGTACCATTTCATCGCTTCTTTTCCGTTATTTATTTGAGGCACGTTTCTGATGGTGGACGTTGTGGTTATTTTCAGAGGTCATTATTATAAATGAGGTGGGGATGACCATTTTCACGCAGACATTAAGGCCCCCGTCTCCGATTATTTCTTTTAAGCGGATGACTCGGCATGGCATCGCCGGGTGACGGGCATCTGGTAACGTTTAGCACATTCTCCCAAGTCGGTTTCCAGAAGCGTCCCATCGGTTCGTATCCGTACCCCACCGCACACTGGGAGAATACCGACGCCCCACCCCAACTGCCAGCACTAAGCATTGACACTTGAAAATCTCCGCTTCGGGTAACTTATTGCTTTGGTCTGCGTTTTTTCTTTTCTCCATTAGCAATGCTAAACACATTTTAAGATTTTCTCATACCACAGTTCGTACTATTTTTTAAATTAACTCTTTAATCTTAACGAGGGCGGCTGCGTGAAATAGCGTGTTTTCCCGAAGAGCTGAGCGATTCTGTGAACACCGTGCATCGACCAGCCCTCCCCTCTCAGCGTGGCGAGGCCTCCTGTGCCAGACACTCGCTCCTTCTCTCTCTGGGTCATCCGTCCTGTCCCTGTCGTCTGTGTGTCCTAGGTCAGTAACGACCGACGTGACGGCTGCGGACACTGGCTCGCGCGTTCTGACGCCCGGTCTTCGGGTGACGCGCAGACGCCGGGCTCCCTGGGCCCCTTCCTTACGTCTGTCTTGTTCTCCCTGGAAGCTTCCGAGACTCTCTTCCCCCTCATCCTCGATAGTTGGACGTTTGCTGTGTTCTGTCTTCATGTGAATTTGCTTTTCTTCATCCCAGCCGGGACTTGAGGATATTTTTAAGTCACGGCACTCGCGTCTGCCTTCAATTCCAGAAAGTTCTCGGGTGTTATCTCTTCCATCGTTGCCTCCTCCCGAGTCCCACTGCTCTGCCCCCAGGACTCCTAGAAGAGGCACATTTAAGCGTCTTCCCTCGCCCTCCGTCTCTCATTCGTCACCTGTGCTCCCCGCGCCACATGCTGCCGTGCGCTCAGGACTCCCCCCCCCCCCCCCCCGTCGGCTGTTTCTGTCCTCAACAGCACCATGTCTCCCATGGAGCTGGAAAGCATTCGCCAGCCGGGATTTCTACTTGACTGTTTTCCAGATTCGCTGATTTTGGTCTCATTGTTGCCCAGTCTTGCTTTAAAAAGTTTTCCCCTTCCTTTGGCTCTTTGAATATATAATGTATTTTTAGTTTAGTGTTTCGTTCAGATGATTCTCTTAACTCTGACTCTAGTCCCTTGGGTGTGCAGTCGGGGGCAGTGGATTCTGTGATCTACCTCTTAACCACGGGTTTACCCGTCGCAAATTCCCATGTGCGAGCTTGGTTTTCAGCATGGCGCTTCCACCCCCCGAGAGAAGCAGTGTGAACTTGGCTTTGCACCTGCCCACAGCACAGGCTGCGTTTCTGCTCAGTTCGCAGCTTCCTAAAGGGCGTTTTCCTCCAGGCCGTGAGCTGAGGCCAGAACAGAGATGGTTCTGCTCCCCGCCCGGGCCCGGTGGAGAACTTCCCGCCTCCTCACCTCCTAGGTTCAGAGGGAAGAACGGGTCCGGGTTCTGGCCGCGCACGGTCGCCTGTGACCTCTCCTGCCGTGGAGCTGCAGCCCCCCAGCCCCCCGGGTGCAGCGAAGGCTTTCCTCTTAATTCCCGGGAACTAGACTTTGCCTTTCTCGCTCGTTGTTATCTTGGCTCGACATTTTGAGCTTAAATCAGCAGTTCTCAGTGTTTGGAGCAAGCGTGGACAAATCTCATGGCCGCGAGGTCCTTCCGATGGCCGGACTGAAAATGGCCGCAGTATCCAGTCTGGCCAGTTCGCTCCCTTCTCTGTTCTTCCCATTCTGGTTTTTTTTTTCTTTCTTCATTATTTTTTGAAGTCATTTTCACATGGCTTCTTCCAGATGCACCTCTTGTTTGTGAAGTTAGAGAAATCCTGCAGGAATTTTAAATTGAATGAATCGAGGAGGAATTTATATCTTTATGGCAGTCAGTCTTCCCGTCTAGAGACCGGTGTGATCGATGCTAAGTTTCCTGTTCATCTCCCCGTCGTTACCTCCTACGATTTCTCCTTTTCCCGTCAAAGCCCTCGCTAGAGTCTGAACAACATTCTGGGTGATGCTCTGACGAACTCTTGACTTGCGCACTCGGGCGTTTCAAACCGCCCAGGAAATTCTCTGCCTTTGTACCTTGGATGTGCCTTGTTTTCTCTTTTTTGATTCCGTGAGTCGGATCTTCATTCTCTGTCTTCTTGGACTATCCTTTCCTCTCTCATAATCTTCTTATTTTTACCTGCATTTTGAGATTACGTTTCAGAAGTTTATCTCCTTCAAACTCAGTTTCCTGCCGGCGAACTCGGTCTCTCCGCCTCCAGTGCAGACCATCGAGCTTGCGACGTCAGCGTGGCCTCTCCTCGCCGCCCAGACAGCCAGCTGGCGGCGTCACCACCAGCCCCGACCCCTGAGTCTCCGCCTCCACGCAGCGGGTGCAGATCCGGAGCCGGGAGCTCACGGGTGGCAGTAGGGATGGGACTTCCCCAGCCCCATCCATCACCCCTGCTCTCCGCCGAGAGAGCGCACGCTCGGATCGTCACGTTCGCCTTCGGTCCGCCTTCTTCGGCCCCACAGTTGGAAGACGCCCCTCCTTACTCCAGCGTCCCCTCTCCAGCGTGCCCGCCCTGCCACTGCAGTGTGCGAAGGCCTGCGGGGCCGTCCATGACCCAAGGACACGGTCGCTGTGGGACAATCCCACACACCTGGCGTCCAGGAGGCGGTGGGAGCCCCTTCTTCCCCATCCGGCTGGGGCATCTTTTGACTCTTACTGTTGGCTCCACGGCGTCCATGAGTGTCCCTCTCTCTGGACTGCTTCCTTCTGCTGATGCCACCTGCCCTGGCCCGCCACCCGCTCCCTCAAGGGCGCCCAGAAAACCTGTTGGAACTAGTAAGTCAATCCGCCAGTCAGAGCACACAATCTATAGGCGAAATGGTTCATCTCTACGCGCTGACAATGCACGATCCCAAGGGATGTTAAGAAAACAATTGCGTTACGATCGCATCAAAGAGAATAAAGTTCTTAGGAATAAATTTAACCAGGGAGGCAAAAGGCTCGTACACTGCAAACCACAAGATGCTGCCGCTGACCTGCTCGCTGAGAGTCGGCGAGGCCGGCACGGTGACAGACGGGCGGTTTGAAGAGAAATGCATGTTAATTAGATTGGTGAGCCTGCCGTCCCACGAGCCCCAACCAGGTCCTTCTTCCCTAAAAGGGACCCAAAAGCGGAAATGTCGCCTCGAGGGCCCCGCCGGGTCCCGTCTCCAGGGAGCCGCCCGGCCTCAGGTCTGCGGCGGCCGCTCCAGGCCAGCCCACGGCGTGTGTCCGGGAGGAGCCCAGCGGCCTCAGTCAGCGACCGCCGGCTTCTGGCGAGTTCGGCCTTGTTCCCCCGTCCTGTGCCATGAGACTCAGAGAAGGGAACGATGGCTGTGATTTCAAGGGATGTTTTTTAAATGACAATATGTCATTTCTATTCAATATACAACGATACATGTTCGTTGTGGAAAATTCAGGAAATGTCATTGCACATAAAAGGCTCCTTCGGACCCGCTTGCTGGGTGTCCGCGGTCAGCGTCTCAGGCCGGGCCCGCCCCCGTCTCTCCCTCGGGGGTCGTCCCCGTGCGACGTGTGACAGGAGGGTGGGCTCGCTCTTTTCACGCTCACTTTGCAAATTCGGAAGCTCGCCGTGGGCGCCCGTCCATGCCATCGAATCGCCCCGGCGGGGGCCGTGACCGACTTCTTCCATTTCCGTTCCGGCCACTTCTAACTTTTCACCGTGAACGAAGCTGTAAGAAGCGTCCTTCTGGCTACGTATTCGCAGTTCGTAGACGTGTCCTCAGGGTCACGTCTTAGAGGGAAGTGCTGGAATGAAGTGCACGCTCCAGTGTTAAGGCCACGTTGGAAAGGGCACTTAAAAAGTCAGTAGCTTCCAGACAGAGAGGACCGTCCCTTTGACCCCGCTCCAGGGAGGGGTCAGGAGACCGCACGACCCCTGAGGGCAGACGCTGCGGGGCACATCGGCGCTTTGGGCCACAAGTGAGGCCCTGCGTGAGGACCCAGGCAGGGCCGGGGCCGGGCCCGCTGGGACGCCCTCTCCCGGGGCCCGAGCCCCGTCTCCCTCCGTCCACGGGCCAGGGCCTTGACCACCACAGTGCCAGCTCCCTGCCGGGCCAGCACCTCCCAGAACGCCAGCCCCTCCTGCTCCCGGCGGGGCACCCCGCTTGGCTCTCGGGCTCTTATGCCCACCCCACGGCCCGACAGCTGGCAGCTCTGGGGATCGGCCGCTCCCAGGACCCAGGCTGGCAACCTGGGGGCGAGTTCCTGGGAAGAAGGGGCTGTGGCTTCCGGAAGAGGGAGGAGAGCTGATTAGGACAGAGCGCCCCAGGCCTGGTTTGTACGCAGATTGGGACACTGGTCCTTCCAAGGGTTGGAGCAACTGCTGAGTCAGTGAGCTGGAAAAGCTCGCCAGGGGCCCGTTGGTGCCACGCGGCTCGCGCAGCCGCCGAAGCTGCCCCCTTCCTCCTTTCGTAACCTATTGTTTTCCTGTTTTTTCGCTAAGTCCCGGTTTATAGTCAGTAAGATTCATCCTTTTTTAGTTTTGGCAAATGTGGAACCGCCAGCACAAGCAAGGCATGAAACAATTCCTTTGCCTTTCAAAATTCCTGACCTAGTTTTTGAGTCAAGTAGACATAGCTATTGGTTCATCAGAAAATGAGATTTAGCTTTAAAATACTAAATACGTGAAGAGGTATTTATAACTCCCCTCCATCACGTTTACACTGAATTTGCTCAACGTGTGGGGACAGCAGAAAGAATGTGTGTGTTTAATGCCAGCAACGCTAATTCAACAAAATTGCCTTCAGAAGCCACCCAAGTATTCCCTCTCCTGCCAACTTGCATTTCATAGTCCCACGTCCTTGAAACGCCCACCCAGGTTGAGCCGAAGTCCCTTTCCAGAGCAGCCGAGCGAGGGGGAGCTGTGCTCAGCTGGGGAAGCACGAGGCGTCGGGAGAAGGGGCGGAGTGGACGGGAGGGTTTGGGAAAGAGGCGGGCGCAGAGCAGGGCTGGGGCCGGCCGCAGCGGGCAGCAGAGGGAGCGTGGGCCGAGGGGTGGACGGGCAGGTGCCGTGATGCCGGTGGGCCCCGCCCTGCCCCGCACAGGCAGAGCTGGGTGCGTGGGAGTCTGAAGGGAGCATCGGGGGCGGGGGACAGGGATCCAGGAGAGCTCTCTGCCACCTCGTCTGTGCCTCTCCTCAAGGCACGCAGGGTCACAGGAGCGACTCTTCTCTGCAAAAGTACGACCACGAACACTTCCAGAACGGGACCGCGGCCCCAGACGCCCCCCGCGTCGAGTTGGTTCTCACTGAGCCAGTCAGATGATCAGGTGTTTATTCTGAATGAAGAGGGTGTTCGAAGCAACGCAGGGACTCTAAGAGATGTGCGTGCAGCGTGTTCACAGCAGCATTCTTCACGACGCCCAGGAGGCGGGAGCAGCCCAGCGGCCAGCGGCCGGTGAACAGATGAACGAGGCGTGCGTGCTCCGTCCACACAGTGGACACACTCAGCCTTTAAAAAGAAGGA
Source organism: Pteropus vampyrus (assembly GCF_000151845.1). Lineage (NCBI taxonomy): Eukaryota > Metazoa > Chordata > Mammalia > Chiroptera > Pteropodidae > Pteropus > Pteropus vampyrus. The sequence continues at coordinate 183,403 of NW_011889145.1, forward strand.
CCTTCTGACACCTGCTGCCACAGGGATGAACGCTGGGGACGTTACGCTAAGCGAAAGACGCCAGGCACAGAGGGACAAATACCGTGCGAGGCCACGTCTTTGAGGTCCCTGGAGGAGTCAGATCCATAAGGACAGAGTGGAAGCGTGGGCACCGGGCTGGGGGGTCGGGGGTGCAGCGTCAGCGTTTCACAGGGACAGGGTGTCCGTCCGGGAAGGTGGAAGGCTCTGGAGCTGCTGGCAGTGACAGCTAATGCCACCAAGCTGTGCGCTTAAGACGGTGAAAACAGTACGTGAGACGGTTTGTGTACTTTATCACAATAAAGAACTGTATCATGGTCCCGTTTGCAAGCGACGGAGGCAGAGGAAGGAGGAGGGGCCGTCGCCAAACACTCTCCATCCGTTACGTCCCGTTTTCTCCTTCGCGCGTTTGCACGTTTGCACGTTTGCACGCGTGCCCGGGAGCTGCCTGAGAGCCGCAGGTCGCCTTCGCAGCCGGAGAAGAAGGAAGGGCGTCTGTGACGGCCCCTGGCCCGCGCCGACCCCACTGAGCCTGCTTTTCCCCTGCTTGTCCCCGGAGGCAGTGAAGATCCTAGTAGATCCATTTTGCAGACAAGAAAATGAAGGCTCTGAGAGGCCAAATGGGTCGCCACCGTCACCAGCTGGGTGGGAGAGCCTGGAGCCACGCCTGGGCTGGACGCCTGCCCCCCACGACGGCTGGACCCGAGCCTCATTCCTTATCTCTGCTGGGACATCTGTGTTTCAACAGATGGCGTCTGTGCCCAGCTGAGGTGCTGGGAGGTCACGGTGGGGGTGGCCGTGACTGGGGACTGGCTCACGCCCACGCTGGAATGCAGGTGGCACTTGGCCGCCCACCCACCCAAGACGAGGGCGCGCCCCCGACGTGGGTACCCGGAGAGCTCGCGGCCCCACCTGCTGGCCTGTGGCCACCGCCGCCCGTCTTGCCCTGAGCCTCGGCCGTGGCTGCCTGCCCCTCGGCCTGCGCTTCGGCCCCCGCAGAGGCCCCACTGGGGCTGCCCAGGGACCCCGGCCCACCGGGCCCACCATGCCGACTCAGCCGACCGGCTCCCATGGGACCCTGCTCTGCGCATTCCAAACGGCTCTTCCCTCTGGAGAAGGGGGTGGGGACAGGGAGGGCCGTATTGAGGATAAGCCCCCCTTTCCAGCGGGCTCGGGTCCCCCACTTACAAACCTCTTCCCTTTTCTCCTCTTGCAGGTACTGCGGCCACGAATCACGTCTGTTTGCGGCCATGTTCACTCTCCACTCACTTAGGTTTATTATTTGCAGCCCTGAGGGGTTTCGCGCTAACCGAAGCTCTCTCTGTGCCCACGGACTGGCCGCGGTGGCCCTGCCGCGTGTCTCTGGGCAGTGGGCTCAGCCAGGTGGCAGGGCCCGCTGGGTGGGGTCCCCTCTGGAGGAACTGCATCTTCCAGCCTGGGTGGTCGGGCAGCTGGAGCAGCCCCCAGCCGGAGACACTTTTTGGCAGGTCAGTGGCCTCTTTCCCAAACTGGGCTCTAAACTCGGGGCCTTAGGTAGGGACAGTGCGTCTCCCCCAAGGCAAAGGCCAGGACCTGCGCTTCTTCAGGCCGCTTTGCTTTCCGGCTCAGATGTACAGGCTCGCGTGTGTCCCTCTGGGTAGCCCTGAAGACCCTGTGACGGGTCCCCCTCCTGCAGGCTTAGTGGGCAGATCATGGGGGTCTCCTCCTCTCCTTTGTAAAGTTGAGAATGTTTAACATTCTGCTGGCCTTTGAGCTCCCGAGGGACCCCCATCTCCAGCCCCCTGTGCCGTTGCCATGGCGACTTCCCCTTCCCTTTAAAGTCTGGAATGCCGCATTCCATAAGATTTGCACAGAAAGTCGCTGGATCGTACGCAAAGGCCTGTCTGTCAGCCTCGAACGTTCTGTGTCAATAAACACGCTGCGAGCTGCTCTCCACCACTTCCAGTGAGAAGCGGAGGATGGGCGTCGCGTGGGGACCGCTGGGGTGCAGGACGATGAAAGCTCTCCCTCCCCCCCGCCAGGTTTAACGGGAATCGCGTCCTCTTGCCCTTGGCGTGCTCGCTGTGTAGACCGTTCCTACAAAGACACCCACACGTGCCTCGGAGCAGTGAACGTGTGTGCAGTTGACCCCGACACCTCGCTTAAAATACTGGCTTTCCCACAGACACCGAGGCCACGCGAAATGCTCAAGCGCATTCGAATCCTCACATCAATAATTCTTTTTAATTACACGAAGAACCGGATTTCAAGGAAATTAGGGTTATTTGCTAGAGAGAAAGGACCTCGAAGTCACCCGTGTGACCTAATGGCTAGGAATTTTTACAGGAACCTTTGCTTCTTTAAGCCCATGGGTTCGACCCCTTTCTGAAACGGGAATAGGGCTAACGGCCCTCGAGTCAAAGATTGTTCCCTGTTTTGTGTCAGATCAGAGGGGGGAAAATAAACAAAAGATACAATGTTTCCTCGTACGGAGAAGTTGCATTGTCAAAAAAATAATAATAAAGCATCGGAAATAGAATCGTGTTCTGTTACAATAAAATGAGATTCCTCTGTATCAAATAACGTTGGGTTTTCCGTCTGTTCCTAAGCAGAGGCCTTTTACATCATCGTTTCCATCCTTCTTCCCTGACGGTTTGCGACTGTGCTTGCTGTGACATTAAACGGCGAGGTGTTAGCAGCCGATCGAGGGCGTGAAAGGGAGCCCGCTGGTTACACGGGAACCCCGGACCCCGCTTCTTCAGCTACGCCAGGCGACACCAACACACCTGTGGCGTTTTACAAGCGGGAGCAGCGTGGGCCCCGAACTCGGCAGTCACTCTGGCAATGAATCCAGCAAAAAGCACGCAAACTCGTTGCCCCTCGAAACTAGTGACGACGTGGCAGGGTTTTTGGACGCGTGTCGGGGTGAGGGGGGCCCCGAAAGTGTGCCCACGTCAGTCTCTTGGGAGCACCCACATGGTGAAGCGCTGAGGAGCCGGCCTCCGGGAGCCAGCGCCAGGAAATTGCACAGATGGACTGATGTACACGTGTCTGAGTGGGGACAGCTGGCTGGCTGGAGCCGGGACAAAGAGCCGGTCAAACCTTCCCCGGACTTCACTGCAGGGTGAAGCCGCCGCTGCTGGATGTGGCCGAATTTGCGCTGTGCCCCTGAACAGTGACTGTCAATTGGAAAATGACGCCGAGTCAGCTTTAGTAAACTTTCTACTTCCGTTACCTTGTTTTCCCATTTTGAGATAAGACCCCCAGGCCGAGGCCCAGCGACGCACCCGTGATGCTAAGCTTGATTTTTAATAAGGTCTTTATTACAGAATAAGTCGACGGGCCAGACACATTCATTTTCAAACACGGCGGGCGTTTTAGAAAAACATCTGGTCTGCAAGGCCCGTGTGCACCTACGTGTAAATATGGGTCTCGATGTTGTATAAGGTTCATATGTGCTCCAGAGTCAGAGGAAAGAAATAACTCAGTCCCAGAAATGTTTGGGGACAGAGAAGGCGACTTCTGTTGCTAATTTAATGCAGGGTTTTGGGTTTTTTTTTAATGTCTTGTGACTTTAAAAAATTACAGATGGAATATATTTTTGTCTCTCTTTTATCTAGACAGATTCAGAAAAACCCAGAGGCTTAGTATAGACATTTTCATCAAAAATATCACTGTTTTGTGTCAGAAACAACTGCTGTGAAAATGGGAAGATAGAGTTTAAAACGCTCTTCCTCCTCCGAGGAACCCCCGTCAGGAAGCTATGTTTAGAGTTACCGATATTTCTACCGAAAGATAAAGTGTGAGGAGAGCCCTCGGTAAAGCCAGAGCTTTTTTTTAAAGGCGAGATGAAAACGAAATTAGACCCGGACTCATGTCGGATTTGCCAGGATTTCACCCAAAGGCTTCGCCTCATTTTAACAGTTGTCATTCATGAGTTCCGGGGGTTCAGACGCCGCTCGGACGCAGCAGAACAGAAAACTGCAGGTTTTAAATGGCGTGTTTTCCTGCATGACGTTAAATCACTTTTGATTTTTAATTAAACGTGAGATCGTTCGGTAGGGCCTTAACGGTTATAGAGAAGAAACTCATTCAAGTGTCAACTTAGCAACCTGAAGCTTCCCACGAATGCAAATCAATGAAAAAGCAAAGAGCAATTTAAAAAGAGTAATTTAAAAAGTAGCGACAGAACGGTCCACACCGAGTTTATGAGAAGTTAAGAGATTGCCACGAGAACACATTTTCAGTTTTAAAAATTAAGTCGTTTAAAAAACTTAAGCAAACTATCGTTTAGGTAGAAACGTTGGAAGTCTGTTTCTAAAAATTAAATCATCATTAACCGAGGCTGCAGCTTAAATCAGATTCGACATTTTAAATCTCGAAAATAGCTTCTTCCTGCAGCAGATTTCTGGGCGCTGCTGCTTCTGGGGGACACCCCAGCTCACGGCACTTTCGTTTTCTAAAGCAGTTGGCGAGAGTTCGTGGAGAGAACTTCAGCCTCGTGGTTCGCCACGGAGCACTGCACTCAACTTGAAGTGACGTTTTCTCGGGGCGCTCACGGCTGTCGACTGAACTATCGGTAACCCCCCCAGGGAAGTGCCCGTTGGATCCCGGGGCCCGAGGCTGCCGGGCGCCTGCTGCCCACAGCCAGCTGGGGGTCCTGCCTGTCCCCGGGGCTCGGGCCACGGACGGCCCACTCGGCTGGGGGCGCTCCGGCCACCGCACGTCCTCCCGGGCTTCTGCCCTTGTTTGGACAAAGGCTGTTCAACGAAAAGGCCCTATTCACCTGTCGCTCTTTGATCTTTTGATGACCTAGAAGGAAATCGTGAGCCTGTTTTAACAGAAAACAGTGATCCTATTGCAGAGTTTCAAGAAGGAAGCTCGCCGGGAGCCAGGACACATGAAGAGCTGCAGCGAGGGCCGTGGAGCGTTTAATTTGGCCTCCGCTGTGACCGTGCGCTGGGGAAGTGGCCTGGGCTGTGGGACAAGCACTCGAGGGGCAGGGGGCCGCCTAAGGATGCTGGCGGGGACAAGACACTACTGACAGCTTTGCACAAGTCCCTTCCCGCACGGCCACTCTCTGGGGCAGGCGCGGGGAGGGGGAAGGGGGGCCCGGGTCAGGAACGGCTTCTGTTTGGGAGAGGACGGCACCGCACCGGCGTGGGACGGCCGGCTGAGTGGACGCTGAGTCGGGGAGGGGTCGCTGACTCCACGCGGCACTTGGTGGCACTGCCAGCCACGCTCCCTCCGCCGGGGCTTCCGTGCGGTGCACGGGGACAGCGCTCGCTTGAGAGCCGCCTCCCCTTCCCTCAAACCAACACAAGTTCAACGTTTCAGGTCAACTGAAAAGACCTTTCTCTCCGGTCTGGGTCCTCCTGACCCCAGTTCTCATCCCAAATGGCGTCCGATGAGGCCGTGGCCTGGGGGGCCG
>NW_011889145.1:188880-193832 GCF_000151845.1 Pteropus vampyrus
GAGCCTGTTTTAACAGAAAACAGTGATCCTATTGCAGAGTTTCAAGAAGGAAGCTCGCCGGGAGCCAGGACACATGAAGAGCTGCAGCGAGGGCCATGGAGCTTTTAATTTGGCCTCCGCTGTGACCGTGCGCTGGGGAAGTGGCCTGGGCCGTGGACCAGGCACTCGAGGGGCAGAGGGCAGTCTAAGGATGCCGGCGGGGACAAGACACTAATGACAGCTTTGCACAAGTCCCTTCCCGCACGGCCACACTCTGGGGCAGGCGCGGGGAGGGGGAAGGGGGGCCCAGGTCAGGAACGGCTTCTGTTTGGGAGAGGACGGCACCGCACCGGCGTGGGACGGCGGGCTGAGTGGACGCTGAGTCGGGGAGGGGTCGCTGACTCCACGCGGCACTTGGTGGCACTGTGTGTGGTGCACGGGGACAGCGCTCGCTTGAGAGCCGCCTCCCCTTCCCTCAAACCAACACGGGTTCAACGTTTCGGGTCAACTGAAAAGACCTTTCTCTCCGGTCTGGGTCCTCCTGACCCCAGTTCTCATCCCAAATGGCGTCCGATGAGGCCGTGGCCTGGGGGGCCGGGGCGGGGGGGAGGAGGGGCAGGAAGGAGAAGCCGGAGAATCCAGGTCACCAGAGCCACCTGCGACCTCGAGTGGGGGCCTCCTGGACACCCGGCCCTGGGGGGCGTCCACCCCCTCTCGGAGGGTGATGTGCTCGTGTCACTCGCCCGCCTTGGTGACTTCGCCGTCCTCCGGGGCTTCGGGGGACTCCTGGGGCCAGGCTTCCACACGGCCGGTGTCAACCCTCAGGGGACGGCAGGGCACAGTACTCAGCCTGGACGAGGGAGGACGTCCTGACTCCTGCTCCAGCACGGTGAGGCCGAGGACAAGGACGTGGTGCTGAGAGAAACCAGCCGGTCACAGGAGGGACACTCGCGTGACCCCACTCGCAGGGGTCAAAGTCGTAGAGACAGACGGGGGACGGGCTGCTGCGGGCTGGGGAGGGGGCGGGAGTGTTTCCTGGGGACAGCGTCCGCCGGGGAAGAAGGAAGGACTCTGGAGATGGCGGCGGTGACGCCTGCCAGCAGCCCGAGTGTGCCGAGCCACTGAGCCGCGTACCGGACAATGGGGACTAGCGGGTATTGGGTCAGAGGACGCTGGACATGGCCGAGGGACATGAGCCACTGCCACGGGCGCTCGGAGCTGAGGCTCCTGACGCCCCCGCGTCACCCTCATGCCTGGACCCTGGCTGTCCCCTGTCCTGCCATGCCGGATGCAGGACACTGCCCACCCCGGACGGAGCGGGGTCCCTGGGGCTCTGTCCCCGCCGCCGCCGGCCGTGTGCTGTGTGGCCTCAGGCGAGTCCCTCTCTGGACAATCGATTTCCAACAGCCAGAGTGACGACCTGCAGCTCTGGAATTAAACAAACCGACCAACCTGGCGCCCCCGTCGTCTCTTCGTGACAGGGGGCCATCCTGCCGTGACGCCTGGCGCGCTCACGTCTGTGCGTGTGGACGCAACGTGGACAGACCGAGGGTCCGCTCCGCGCTTCCTGACCGAGATGGCACCTGCACGTCCTCCGCTGTGCTGACCGGGCTCCTGGCGACTGGCTCAGTGTCCCGTCCGCAGGGTGACCACCAGAGGGCGGTGCGAGCAGCAGGCTGTGCGGGAGGCCCCGAGGCCGCCGCCCGGTCCCACGTTTTCCTGTGGGTCAGGGTCTCCCTGGGGGCGCAGGGCCTCCCGCAGCGTCTCCGAGGCGCTGGGAACACAAGCGAAGGAACCGGACGAGCTGCAGTGGCTCGTGTCCCAGAGGGGTCGGCTGCACTCAGCGGTAAAGCCATGTGGGGCCAGGGCTGACACCGCACAGCAATCCGGGCCAGGGAGCCCCCAGGGCTTCAGGAGCAGACGCCGCCCGCCCCCCGCCCCCGCCCCCCGCCCCGGGCTTGCAGACTCTGTGGCAGGCTGGGTGGCGAGGCGCCGAGGGCCCCTGGCCCTGTGCTGCCCGGACCTTGCGTTCACCCCAGTGCGACCGACGCGCTCCGTCTGACCCGCTGGGCTGGGGACGCCGTCCGCTCCTGGCCCGGACCCAGGCGGTCGGTCTCCCCTTCCAGACTCCGTGCTCAAGCCCGGCTCGTCTAAGGCTCGAAAATTCCTCCCGCGGTCACAGCCCGGACCTCGGGGTGCCGCTCGGGCGCGCGATCAATGCCGCTTTCTGGATTTTTGTATAAAAACTTAAAATGTCTTCAGCTGCCGATCCGCTGGAGTGACGGCAAATTCGTCTCAGGACTCTGGGGGTTTCTCTCCTTTCTGCTGGGTGCTGTCTAAGGTCTAGGGCCTCACCTTGTGCCCAGGTGTCGGGGGGCGGGGGGCTGGTTCTCATCATCTTTCCTCATCAAGCAGAAGGAGGGAGGGAGGGAGGGAGGAAAACGCCTCCGAAGTCTCCGCCCCCCGTTTCGTTCTGCCGTGGTCCAGCCGGACAGCCTGCTGGTGTCCTGCGTCCCAGCCCGCCAGCCCTAACCGGACGGCCGGGCGGCCACTCTGTCGTGAATGCGTCCTGTGTCCCTCCCTCGAGACCAACACCCGCCCAGAGGGGAGCAGCTTTGAGGCCCCGCTATCGCCCGGTCGCGTGTCCTGCAGCCGCATCTGTATGTGGCAACGTCCTGGATGGGCCGCAGCTCCTTCTGCAAGCCTGTGCCCGCGCTGACCGAGTCCTCGTGGACCCGGCGCCCGGGGCTGAGCTCCCCCCACCCCCGCGGGGACACCCTGCCGTCTCCCGCTGCTTCACGCCGTCGCTGTACTCGTGGACGCACGCGACGGCTGGCGGCCTTTCCGCCTCCGCCCCGTCTGCCCCTCACACGCTTCACCTGACAATGATCTCAGAACCCCACGGGACTGAGACGTCGCAGGTGCGAGTGACGTGGCAGTGGGGCCGGCACCTTCCCCGTCACGCTTCCGCCCCAGGCCCAGGCCTGCGGCAGAGAACGCGGCCACCGAGCCGCCGGGCCCCACACACGCGTGAGCGTCTCCTGACCGTGTATTCATCAAACAAACACTTGTTCGAGCCTCAGGCACTCAAGCCAACGCCGTTCAGCCCTAAGGGCGTTGTAAGGAGAATTCGCCAAGCCCCCCGTCTCGAGTGTCCGCGAGAAGGGACAGGACTCACGAATAAGTGGACGAGACGGTGGTCGCACTTCCTCGGCTCGTGCCGAGCACCCTTCCCCGTGGACTCGTTTACTCACACCCTCTACATACACTCAGCGCCCACCGAGCACCAGGCACCGTCCCAGCCACCGGGCGGCAAAGACGAGGAAGACAGGCCCCGGGGGGAAGCTGAGGGCCAGATGCGGCCGAAGACCTGGCCACTCCCTTCCACCTGAAACGAAGACGGCGGAACCCAGGCCGAGTCCAGGCCGAGTCCAGGCCGAGTCCAGGCAGAGAACAACAAGGAAACCACAGGGACCCCGAGAAGCAGGGGAGCCCCACGACACCCCGCTTCGAGGTTTTGAGTTCTCATGCCACTGCACGGGGAGGGCCCAGGCGTGGCCCTGCAGACCCCCCGAGCCGGGAGTCGGGAGTTCGGGGAGATCCGAGCAACTGCATTCGCAGGGCGAGCCCCAGAGAGGAGGGAGCCCCGAGGTCCGCAGAGGCTCACCCCGAAGGACTAGCTGGCACCCGATCGGCAGGTGTGTGGGACCGTGGCCAGTCTGGGGAGAGTGCCCGTCCCCGCCTTTCAGGCGAGAGGACCCCACAGGGCGCTGGGCAGAGTCCCAGCTGCCTACGAAGTGGAAGACGAGCACCCTGGGCCACCCGAGGCTCTGCTCCCACCACAAGCAAGACTCGGGGGACCAAGCTGTTTTCCAGAAACGCACCGCATCCCGGAACAGGGTTCTAACAGGAAGTCGAAACACCCGGCGCACAGCAAGAAGAAATTCGGAACATCCGCCATCCCATTCGAGGTCACCGGGCAGGCAAATAGGACCCGAATGAGGAGAAAAACATCAGCAGAAACAGAACCGGAACCCATTCGGACGTTGGAACCAGCAGGCCGAGAAATTAAAGGGTTATCGCAGCTGCGCTCTGGGTGCTCAGCGGAGACATGGAAGGTACGCGAATATTTGAAGAAAAATGAAAATAACGGTCAAAACACTTTCCGGATGTGACGTGGAAACTAGGAACTCGAAGACTCACGAAGCTCAAGGCTCCTCGACCCTGAGGAAGCGGGGCGAAGGGAGCTGCCCCGAGTCACGGCACAATCGAAGCCCTCGGAGCCGCTGGTGGGGAAGAAAAGCCAAAAGCGGCCGAGGGAAGGCGGTGTTTCCCGCTCAGACGGCGAAGCCGGGGCGAGGACGGGTTTCTCGGCAGAGACAACGTGAGCGAGACGACGGCGGAGCGACGCGATTAAGTTATAGACACAGACTACGCTGCTTGCAAAACCCCCTTCGAACAGAAAGATCCCAATCGATTAAATGCTCCAGGCTGTGCGGACGCTGATTCACATAAAGCTGGGGTGGCGATGTTGATATTCGACGTAGCAGATTTCGGAGGAGAGGAAGTCACCGGGGTAAGGCAGGTCACTTCGCGATGATGAAGGTCTGCGGCGGGAGCAGCTGGGGCAGGGACGGCCCTGGGCAGCAACGTCTGGAGTCGGGAGCTTTTTGCCGACTATTTCTGGAAAAGGAGGCGCAGGTGACGTGAGTTAGGATCCGGATTAGCTGCAGGTGAGCGGGCGCCGGCGTTCCGGGAAGGGGCTGCAGCGTGCCCAGCGGCCCTCACACTCTAGGTCCCAGATGACCGGTCGCTGGAGAACCAGCTGGGCTTCGTGGCCACGGAGCCTCAGAGCAGGAGGAGAGACTGCTTGAGAGGTGCCCAAAACTGCTTCCTGCAGGACACAGCTGATTTCAGGAAGTGTCTTCTGTCATCTCAACAGAATCCAGGAATATAAAGCCTCTGCAAACAGG
>NW_011889145.1:194352-195432 GCF_000151845.1 Pteropus vampyrus
AAAATGAAAATAACGGTCAAAACACTTTCCGGATGTGACGTGGAAACTAGGAACTCGAAGACTCACGAAGCTCAAGGCTCCTCGACCCTGAGGAAACGGGGCGAAGGGAGCTGCCCCGAGTCACGGCACAATCGAAGCCCTCGGAGCCGCTGGTGGGGAAGAAAAGCCAAAAGCGGCCGAGGGAAGGCGGCGTTTCCCGCACAGACGGCGAAGCCGAGGCGGGGACGGGTTTCTCGTCAGAGACAACGTGGGCGAGACGACGGCGGAGCGACGGGTTTAAGTTATAGACACAGACCACGCTGCTTGCAAAACCCCCTTCGAACAGAAAGATCCAAATAGGTTGAATGCTCCAGGCTGTGCGGACGCTGATTCACATAAAGCTGGGGTGGCGATGTTGATATTTGACGTAGCAGATTTCGGAGGAGAGGAAGTCACCGGGGTAAGGCAGGTCGCTTCGCGATGACGAAGGTCTGCGGCGGGAGCAGCTGGGGCAGGGACGGCCCTGGGCAGCAACGTCTGGAGTCGGGAGCTTTTTGCCGACTAGTTCTGGAAAAGGAGGCGCAGGTGACGTGAGTTAGGATCTGGATTAGCTGCAGGTGAGCGGGCGCCGGCGTTCCGGGAAGGGGCTGCAGCGTGCCCAGCGGCCCTCACACTCTAGGTCCCAGACGACCGGTCGCTGGAGAACCAGCTGGGCTTCGTGGCCACGGAGCCTCAGAGCAGGAGGAGAGACTGCTTGAGAGGTGCCCAAAACTGCTTCCTGCAGGACACAGCTGATTTCAGGAAGTGTCATCTGTCATCTCAACAGAATCCAGGAATATAAAGCCTCTGCAAACAGGGGGTGAATACACTGATAATTAAAAAAACAAAAACAAAAAAAAAACTCGCCAGCCCGTGGTCACCTCAGTGAGGTGGCCCGTCCCAGCTCCAGGCTAGTTCTTCATCCGGTCCCCTGCGGTGTCCCACACTTGAACTCCGACCTCGGCTCTGTCTCCTCCGAAGGCAAAGCTGTTCCGCAAGGTCTGTCCGAGCACAGAGCTGTCTGCTCCTGGCTGGAGCCCTGGCCATGGAAGACCTGAGGTG
>NW_011889145.1:196507-197032 GCF_000151845.1 Pteropus vampyrus
ACTTGAACTCCGACCTCGGCTTTGTCTCCTCCGAAGGCAAAGCTGTTCCGCAAGGTCTGTCCGAGCACAGAGCTGTCTGCTCCTGGCTGGAGCCCCGGCCGCGGAAGACCTGAGGTGGACCAGCCGCCTCGGGCTCAGCCCCGCGCCCAGCACTCCGGGCCTCTCCACGCCTCCCCTCCAGTTCACAGCGCTTCTTCTGCGGGCGGCGGCCTCCTGGCCCGAGCTGAAGTCGCTTCGGTTTATCCTCACAGCCCGCAGCGGGCAAGCGAGCCGGTCTTCACTCGGAGACGTGTGATGATGTTGGGGCTGTCAGGCCACACAGCCGCCTGCGCCGGGCTGGCGTCCAGGCTCGGGGCCTCGGCCCGGGAATCTGAGCCTGAGTCCACCGCCCATTACAGGTGACCCTTCTTAGAAAGGCCTGTGGTGGTCGGTGCGGGTCGCCGAGACCCACCCTCAGCCCCGACAACTGTGACACGCCCCCCGTTCTTGCCCTCCCTCCCGGGGGGCTCCTGTGACGGGTGCCAG
>NW_011889145.1:198157-202670 GCF_000151845.1 Pteropus vampyrus
GATGTTGGGGCTGTCGGGCCACACAGCCGCCTGCGCTGGGCTGGCGGCCAGGCTCGGGGCCTCGGCCCGGGAATCTGAGCCTGAGTCCACCGCCCGTTACAGGTGACCCTTCTTAACACGGCCTGTGGTGGTCCGTGCGGGTCGCCGAGACCCACCCTCAGCCCCGACAACTGTGACACGCCCCCCGTTCTTGCCCTCCCTCCCGGGGGGCTCCTGTGACGGGTGCCAGTCGATGTTTGTAAATGCACAAGGCTCGGAGCTGGTCTGAGTCAACGCGGGATTAAAACTCCGTTCTCAGACTCCCCAGACGGGCCCCACGGGTTATTCATAAAGGCCTGCGGGGGCTGCACCCTCGCACCCCCAGATGGGAGCACAGGACTTGCTGGACCGTGGCCCCCCAGCCCCTCGTGTGCACGGCAGAGGGCGGGGCACGGCTAAGGCACGTGCAGGGTGTCCTTGGTTCCGTGAGAACCACAGGGTCTCATTCCGTGTCACGGAACCAGAGGGTCTCACGCTGTCCCCCGTGAAACACCCTCCCAGTGCTAATCCAACACCACTCCCTTCTCCAGGGACCCCTCTCGCCTGCCGGTGCTACAGAGGGCAGGGCCAGGTCTGGACTAAAAGGGAGGACGTCACTCCCACTGCATTTAGCAAAATCCCGATCAATCATCAAAGGAGACCCGCCTGGCCTGGGCCCTGCCAGGGCCCTTCCTCCCCACTGCAGCCTCATGGTGGGCTCGCTGGGCTCCACGGAGGAGACGCAGGGCCGCCCCAGGGAGGGGGCGGGCTGGGCTAATTTGTCTTGGCAGGAAACCAAATTAGCCGGAAACACCGTGGGTGTTTTTCATTAACATGTGTTGCTGGAGGCCCGAGGTGGGCTCGGAGCGGGAGCCCCGTTGTTTCCCACGTGGGGCTCCCTGCGTCCCCCCTTCTCTCGTCTGTAGAAAGTTGCTACTCAAAGAAACAAGTTTCCTGACAAAAAGTGACCGACACCCGGCCGCAAATGCGAGAACGCTGCGAACAGCCCCGAGCCGACCGTCCGGACCGTCCTGGGCTGCCTCGGACTTGAGCTGACCAGCTCCCAGGACGACCTTGGAGCTGCAGAGCGGGAGGTGGGCGCGGGTCCAGGACCCCCAGGGTCCGGGGCTGTCTCTGGTGGCTGCCGTTGACTCGTGCTGGAGCCGCGAGCCGCGGGGCGCAGCAGGGAGCGGCCGACTCAGCAGTGAGCAGAATGGGGGACGGTACCACGGTGTCACCCGGGCACCGCCACCCGCTTCAGGGCGCTTCGATGTCAGGCACGGAACACGCTTCCCCTGCGAGACAGAACCGTCCTCCTGCACCGCACGGGCCAGGCGCCCCGCGGAGCGGTGGGTCCCGGCTCCGGCTGCCCCGGGGCTCAGTGTGCATGGGACCCGCCGGCCCGCGTGCGGACCCAGCCGCTGTGCCACTCGCCGGCCGTGTCAGTCACCCCGACAAGGCGCCTTCCGCACGCCCAGCTTCCCTCCCGCCTCTCCGGGGCCACGTCGCCCACTCTGCAGGCTCCTCCCCAACTCCACGGCCCGGCTCAGTCCTCCCCCTTCTCCCGTTTCTCCCACGGTGTCAATGCGTCCAGGCAGCCCCCGTGGGAGCCCCGCCCCCGCTCCAGGGTCACGTGTCCTTCTGCTGGTTTGGCGTCTGCGCTCGGATGGGCCAGACGCATCTCGAACTCCGCATGCCCACGACTCCATCGGTTTAAATGGCCCGTCCCCTGCCCGGCCACTGGGAACAGACCCCTCATCCGGCCAGTGCCGCCCACTCCCCCCTGCAGCGGGGCCTCCCCTGCCTCGGGCGACCGCAGTCCCCGCTTGGGGGCCAGTCTCGCCCCGGCCTCTGCAGCCACAGAGGAAGAGTGTCGCGCTCTTAAGCACCCAGGCGGGATCGCGAGGCTCCTGCGTTTGAGGCCCGCCAGTGGCAGCCCCGCGTGGCAGAGCCGAGCCCTCGCTCCGAGCCCGGCTGGCGGGACGTCGTAGGACGCGGGTCTGCTCCCCGTCCCTCCCCTCTGGGCTCCGGCGCTGGCTCCGCGGGGCCTGGCTCTCCTGGGACGCGCCTCCACCTCCCCGCGTCCGGCCTCTGCGCCCCCGGACTCCGGTCCAGGGCCTCCCCACGTTAGCGGCAGGGCCCACCCGCTATTCCTGTCCCGAGGCCCGGTTCGTCCGTCGCAGGCAGCGTCTTGCGGATGATCGCCTGCTGCCCAGCGCTGGCACCCGGCTCAAAGCTCCGGCACCACGCGGACGAGTGGGCCGAACGAATGAATTCCTGAGGTGGCCTGGTACGTCTCAGGCCCGTGACTCTGCTCGTGTTCATACGACGCTCCCTCCATGACCTTGGCCCGCCGGAATCCTTTTAAAGGTCGCCTCCCCTGGGAAGCCCTCCGGGCTGCCCCGGTCATCGTTTCTCTCTCCATCACTTCCCTGCTCTTCTATGGGCACCGGAAGTGGGGATTCCAGGCTTCTCGAGTTCCTGCTGTGATGGCGAGTCCAGCGGCGTGTCTGTCTGGGGCCTGGGAAGCCTTCCGCTGAGAAGGCAGCCACCTCCAGATCCCCCGGGCCCTGGAGGCCAGGGTGACCGCGGCCGAGGCCCCCGCAGACCTGTGTTGGACTGTGGCCACCTGGGTCCTCGGGCTGCCAAACTGTCCTCAGGAAGCAGAGTGGATACTCGCTTTCCCGAGCCATCAGGCCCATGGCCGGCGCAGTCCCCATCCCGAAACACGGGCCCGAGGGGGCCCGCAGGGGGCGCTCTGGGGCGCCCAAGACACAAAGGGCAGGAGCGACAAGGCTCGGCGCACCGGCCGCCGCGCCCCGGTAACCGTGGCCGTGGGCTCCTCCTGTGGGCGCTCCACCCAAGGGTGCGCCTCACGGCTTCCTGATTGGCTGGCACTGCTTCTGAGAAGCCTGGTATTTTGAAGCCGCATAATGCCCGGGACTGGGGCGAGGGGCCCCCTTTGGCAGTGGTGAGCCATTTCCACAGCTCGAACTAGAATGTGGCACGAGAGCCGGGGTGGGCAGAGTTGAGGGCCGGAGGTCGAATTCCACTCGTGGGGTACTGAGCGCTAATGAAGTGGGGGTGCTCCGTGTTGCAGGGAAAAGCAGCCGGCTTCCGGCGAGGGCGGTGGCTGGCGTGGGAAGAGGCTGGATGAAAAGCATTCTGAGCACGCAGGCGACAGCCAGCTCTGCGTCTTCCGACGCCAGAGAGAGGCGTGAGGTCGTCCGTCACACCGTCCTCATTCTCAGGAGGGGCTCGGTGGCCGTGGGACTCACGGCGCAGTGGGGCCTACCTTCACGCTGGGGACAGCCCCCTCCCTTCATCCCTTCCGTAAGGCGGTAAGTGGCGGGAGGGGACCAGGAGGCGCCGGCGTCACAAGCAAAGCGTGCCTTCCAGGGGGAGCAGCCCCGACGAGCGTTCACTGGGCGTGCGGGGGGCAGCCCCTCCCGCTGCCCTGACTCTTGCCCCGTCGCCTGGCACCGGCAGCCTCTGTCCCAGCCACCTCTCCGGGGACCAGGTGGGTGGGAAGTTAGAAGGTGCCAGAGCAGCCGGTTCCTGTGGCAGCAGAACCTCGCGACGGGTCGGGTCGTGTGGCCCGGAAACTCCTGTGTCGAAGCCCGAGCCGCCAGCACCTCCGAATGTGACCCAGTTTGGAACCGGGGCCGTCGCAGACGCGGTGAGTTACGTGCACACGGGGCGGTGCCAGAGTAGGGTGGCCCGGGTCCGTGTGACTGTGGGGACCGGACACGGACACACACACAGGGATTAGGCCATGTGAAGATGGAGGCAGAGGTTGGGGCGACACATCTAGAAGCCACGGGACACCAAGGCTGCCAGCAAAAGGGAGCTGGGAGAGTCCTTGGTGGGCCTCGGCAGGGCCGGCCCTGCTCACACCTCATCTCGGACTTCTGTCTTCCGACCTGCGGGACGGGAAATCTGCGGGAGCCGCCAGCGGGTGGCCCATCGTCAGGGGCAGCGATCCGCCCGCTCAAGGCCATGTCCAGGAGGAAACTGCTCTCCTCAGCCGACCAGGACCGGGCCAGGCACGGGGCGGTCCAGGCACCTGTGTGTCGAGAACAGCTGCCTGGAGCAGCAGAGGCCTCACCTGGCCGGAAGCGCCCGAGGGAGGGGTTCAACCTGAGCGCACCGGGTCCGCAGCATCACCTGCCAGCCTTGCTCCCCGGAATCATGGCCAGAGCTGGGCACCATGTGTCAACCCAAGGTCACAGGCCAGCCTGAAGGGGCCGCCATGACACTGTCCACCCACCCCCGCTCCGCCCCTGCCGCCCACTGTTCAGACGGCAACTGAGGGCGGGCCTCGGGACCCGCTCACTCCAGGCCCCGTGAGCAGGTGGCCCTGGGCACCAGGTGAGTGCTCTCACCCAGGCGCAGGCTCCACCCAGACGGCCCTGGATCCCGAGGGGAGCACACCCCGCCTGGCCTGGCCTGGCCCTCCTTCCCCAGGGCCCCTCGGCCTCTGCCCTGCAGGCAA
>NW_011889145.1:207490-209648 GCF_000151845.1 Pteropus vampyrus
GGTGTCAATGCGTCCAGGCAGCCCCCGTGGGAGCCCCGCCCCCGCTCCAGGGTCACGTGTCCTTCTGCTGGTTTGGCGTCTGCGCTCGGATGGGCCAGACGCATCTCGAACTCCGCATGCCCACGACTCCATCGGTTTAAATGGCCCGTCCCCTGCCCGGCCACTGGGAACAGACCCCTCATCCGGCCAGTGCCGCCCACTCCCCCCTGCAGCGGGGCCTCCCCTGCCTCGGGCGACCGCAGTCCCCGCTTGGGGGCCAGTCTCGCCCCGGCCTCTGCAGCCACAGAGGAAGAGTGTCGCGCTCTTAAGCACCCAGGCGGGATCGCGAGGCTCCTGCGTTTGAGGCCCGCCAGTGGCAGCCCCGCGTGGCAGAGCCGAGCCCTCGCTCCGAGCCCGGCTGGCGGGACGTCGTAGGACGCGGGTCTGCTCCCCGTCCCTCCCCTCTGGGCTCCGGCGCTGGCTCCGCGGGGCCTGGCTCGCCTGGGACGCGCCTCCACCTCCCCGCGTCCGGCCTCTGCGCCCCCGGACTCCGGTCCAGGGCCTCCCCACGTTAGCGGCAGGGCCCACCCGCTATTCCTGTCCCGAGGCCCGGTTCATCTGTCGCAGGCAGCGTCTTGCGGATGATCGCCTGCTGCCCAGCGCTGGCACCCGGCTCAAAGCTCCGGCACCACGCGGACGAGTGGGCCGAACGAATGAATTCCTGAGGTGGCCTGGTACGTCTCAGGCCCGTGACTCTGCTCGTGTTCATACGACGCTCCCTCCATGACCTCGGCCCGCCGGAATCCTTTTAAAGGTCGCCTCCCCTGGGAAGCCCTCCAGGACGCCCCGGTCATCGTTTGCTCCCTCCGTCATTTCCCTGCTCTTCTATGGGCACCGGAAGTGGGGATTCCAGGCTTCTCGAGGTCCTGCTGTGATGGCGAGTCCAGCGGCGCGTCTGTCTGGGGCCTGGGAAGCCTTCCGCTGAGAAGGCAGCCACCTCCAGATCCCCCGGGCCCTGGAGGCCAGGGTGACCGCGGCCGAGGCCCCCGCAGACCTGTGTTGGACTGTGGCCACCTGGGTCCTCGGGCTGCCAAACTGTCCTCAGGAAGCAGAGTGGATACTCGCTTTCCCGAGCCATCAGGCCCATGGCCGGCACAGTCCCCATCCCGAAACACGGGCCCGAGGGGGCCCGCAGGGGGCGCTCTGGGGCGCCCAAGACACAAAGGGCAGGAGCGACAAGGCTCGGCGCACCGGCTGCCGCGCCCCGGTAACCGTGGCCGTGGGCTCCTCCTGTGGGCGCTCCACCCAAGGGTGCGCCTCACGGCTTCCTGATTAGCTGGCACTGCTTCTGAGAAGCCTGGTATTTTGAAGCACGCGTAATGCCCGGGACTGGGGTGAGGGGCCCCCTTTGGCAGTGGTGAGCCATTTCCACAGCTCGAACTAGAATGTGGCGCGAGAGCCGGGGTGGGCAGAGTTGAGGGCCGGAGGTCGAATTCCACTCGTGGGGTACTGAGCGCTAATGAAGTGGGGGTGCTCCGTGTTGCAGGGAAAAGCAGCCGGCTCCCGGCGAGGGCGGTGGCTGGCGTGGGAAGAGGCTGGATGAAAAGCCTTCTGTGCACGCAGGTGACAGCCAGCTCTGCATCTTCCGACGCCAGAGAGAGGCGTGAGGTCGTCCGTCACACCGTCCTCATTCTCAGGAGGGGCTCGAACAACAACACGGATTTACCGCAAATAAGCCGACTAAGCAGGTAACTGGAATTGTGTTCAAAAGGAGAGAAGACAGGTGCAGGCACG
Organism: Pteropus vampyrus; assembly: GCF_000151845.1. NCBI lineage: Eukaryota > Metazoa > Chordata > Mammalia > Chiroptera > Pteropodidae > Pteropus > Pteropus vampyrus. The sequence continues at coordinate 209,264 of NW_011889145.1, forward strand.
TGGTAGATCAGGCGGCGGGGCACATGGCGGGGCAGGCGGCGGGGCACGTGGTGGAGCACCCAGCAGGGCGTGTGGCAGGGCAGGTGGCAGGGCAGGTGGCAGGGCAGGCAGATGTTCCCATCTGGTTGCTCCTGCTGTCTCAAGAAACAGGAAGGTCATCGGTGGAGAGAGAGCGTCGTGGGTTCATCCCTGACCTAAACGCCGTGATGACCTGCTCGTGCCCAGTGCTTATCTAAGGACCCAGGAACGGGGACGAGGGAAGGAAGACAAACTTCTCACCCTCGTGAGCTTCCATTCCGGGTGGTTTGGGGCGTGTCAACAGACAAACAACCACAAGTGATTAAATATTATAAAGCCAAATGAAGCTGGGCGAGGGGACAGGGGC
>NW_011889145.1:210393-213702 GCF_000151845.1 Pteropus vampyrus
CCACCCCCACCTCTATCGGGGCTCAGCCCTCTGCCCGAAGCCCCCCCCCCAGAGCACCCGGCACCTCGGCCTTTCGTCTCCCACCCCAGCACCTGTGCTTGGGTCCACTCGGCGCGGGTCTGCTTTCCGCCCCCACGGCAGCCAGCACCAGTGTCTGGACACCGGCCACAGTGCCCCCCGTTCCCGGGGCCCCCGGTCATGACTCGTGCCGAGGCAGGCCCCGCCGGCGGCCCCAGCGTGCGCTCGCACGGCCCTCGGGACAGCGATGGGGCCGCTGCTTGCACTGCGAGTGGCCCAGCTAGGGCCATCGTCACGAGGAGAACTCGCCGCGTGTACATGTCTGCCTCTCTCTCTGTCCTCCTCCATGTCACGATTCGAAAACACTTCTCTCGAGAGCCTGTCGTCCGTGCCACGGACCCTGCTGCTTAGGAGGCCTCCGTGTCCTCCCTCTGCAGCCAGGTTCCCGCAGGGCTCCCGGTGTGGTGGCCCCGTCTCCGTCCCGCCCTCTGACTTCCCCGTGGGCCGACACCCTGCCCGACGGGGACCCTGGAGCTCCGCACACGCTCCGAGCGAGGTCGAGGGGCACGGAGGAAGCTGCAGCTGTCACCTCTTCCCTCCCGGCCTCACGCACCGGCCGCTGCTGCGAGCTCTTCCTTGGCGGCTTCTCTGTGGATGCGGATAGAGCCTGGTCCCCCGAGACCTCGGGCGCGTCTCCGAGCTTCACGCCCCGCGTGGGCGCGGGCGTTTTAGGCTCAAGTGCAGCATCTCACGAGGGAAAATGGAAAGGCCTCAGCCTGACTGTGACAGGAAGAGATGGTGCTCACGACTGGACGCCCGCCTCCCATTAAAGGGGTGCCCGGACCCCCACGGGGGCATAGCACGGGTCGAGGCCGACGGGACGTGTCCCCGGACCTCAGCCCTCTCTCTGAGCTGGGTGCCTGCTTTCGCGTCCCCCAGGGCCGCGCAGGGTGACGGCAGCCTGCGGCCAAGACGATACGGCACGCAGACCGGCACAGGCGCGACGCCCAGGACCTCGGGAGCAGCACAGGAAGCCACGGCTTCAATTCTTTTTTAAAATTTTGAGTTACCTTTTAAAATCTTCATCGTGGTCAACGCACATAACAAAATCTCCTCTCCAGCGCTTCGGGAGCACGTTCGGTGGCACCAAGCGCCTTCGCATGGCTGTGCCCCGCTCGCCACCTTCGTCCCCAGGAGCTGTTCATCATCCTGAGCTGAAGCCCCGGGCTGCAGTTTGGCACCGCGTCGCTCGTCCTCCCTGGCAGTCGACGCTGTGGTGTCCAGGCTTTCGCTCCTTCTCACGAGCGTGAGGCGGTGTTTGCTGTCATTGTCCTTGGCGTTGCCCCGATGACGTGATGTCAGGCGTCTTTCCGTGTCCTTTCTATCCCAGATAGAAATCAAAACTTTCAAAAAGGAATGGAGAATGTCCACAATGGTAGCTCTGTGGGTAAATATAAAACACTTTTTTCTTATTATTTTACTATCTTAATGTCGTTAAAATCCGTGACACTTCATTGGGGTTTAAATAAACATAGATTCATGGCAGCAGCGGCGCAAAGGCTGGGGTGGCAAAACGGAAGTCTACGGCCACGAGGTGCCCACACCGCCTGTGAAGAAGCGGCACGATGTCACCAGAGGTGGAGTGTGACACGTGACATAAACCGCAAACCCTCGAACAACAACACGGATTTACTGCAAATAAGCCGACTAAGCAGATAAGTGAAATTGTGTTCAAAAGGAGAGAAGACAGGTGCAGGCACGTAGTAGGTCAGGTGACAGGGCACGCGGTGGGGCAGGCGGCGGGGCATGTGGTGGAGCACCCAGCAGGGCGTGTGGCAGGGCAGGTGGCAGGGCAGGCAGATGTTCCCGTCTGGTTGCTTCTGCTGTCTCAAGAAACAGGAAGGTCATCGGTGGAGAGAGAGCGTCGCGGGTTCATCCCTGACATAAACGCCGTGATGACCTGCTCGTGCCCAGCACTTATCTAAGGACCCAGGAACGGGGACGAGGGAAGGAAGACAAACTTCTCACCCTCGTGAGCTTCCATTCCGGGTGGTTTGGGGAGTGTCAACAGACAAACAACCACAAGTGATTAAATATTATAAAGCCAAATGAAGCTGGGCGAGGGGACAGGGGCTGCTGGGGCCATGCCTGGCTTCCTTTCCCACAGACCTGCGCGGGAAGTCGAGCTGGGGCCGCAGACAGCCTGGGGCCTGGGCTCCTCTATAGCTGAGAAAAGAGGTGAGCAGAGCATCCTGGGGCTAGTCCCGGGGCCGGCCCAGCTGAGCCAAGGCGTGGGGAGGGGGCAAGGGCAGGAGGGGGTGAGGGGTGGGCCTGGCTCGGGGCCCAGAGCTCTGGGTCCCCTCCTCACTCCACCCCATAAGCCGGCGAGGGGGCGGGTGGCGCGTGTTACCTGGGACAGGTGTGGACCCAGGCTGTCTGCTCTCCTGCCGGGAGCTGGGGTCACGTCTGAGAAGGCAGGAGTCACAGGGGCGGTCACAGTTCGGGGAGCAAGGGAGGGACCAGAAGGAGGGACCCGCATCGTTGGGCAGCCTCAGGGCCCACCCGGCAGTGGTGGGGACGCGCACAGAGGGACCAGACATCCTGCTGTGCGTCCTTCTCCGGATCTGTGCGTTTGCAGCCGGACCAGGCGAGGGGGTGATGACGGTGGCTTTGCGAGTGAGCGTAGTGTCTGGGGGAACAAGGCAGGGAGCGTGGCGATGGGCACGGGGGCCGGGCAGGGCCAGGGGCCACGGAGCGTTTTGCCAAAAGCACATCACAGCCTCGGGCCTGAGGAGAGCTGGAGTTTTTCAGTCTCGCTAACTTCGTTTATTATCTATCTCTCGGGACCACTCAGTGGAAGTTCAAGTTTGAAGACACCGGCGCTGGCATCTTGGGGCTCTTCCTGAGCCGGACTGAACTCACACACTTCTCCCCCAAACCCGCACCTCTGGGCGGCCCCCTTCCTCCTCACCTCCAGCCTAGCAGACGGGTGCTCCCCACCCCCCTTCAGTTTGGGGGTCCCCTCCCGACACCCGTCTGCAATAAAAATAATAATAATTTAAAAAGGAAAAAGAAAAAAGAACAGCGACCTTATGTTTCAAATAGGACAGAACTACGTAAATATAGAGAGAAGCTGCTGCATCGTGGGCTTATGAAAAGGAGGTCCCGGGGGAGCAGGACAGGAGAGGACCCTGGAGAACGAAGATGGGAGGACACAGCGCCCCTGGGTGCTTCCCCCAGCCTGGGTCTGTCCAGGGCCAGCGCCCGCGTCTGACGGCTGCTGCTCCCCAC
>NW_011889145.1:214370-216972 GCF_000151845.1 Pteropus vampyrus
GCCACCCCGCCCCCCACCTGCTGTTGCTTTCCCCAGAAGCAAGTTTCTATCTGCCTTTTCCTAGGAGATGCCTAAGACGTCCGAACCTTTGCTGTCTCTTATTTCTTTCTCTCTCTTTTTATAATCTAGGTCATTTAATGAATTCATTATGACTTCGTGTGGCTCCGTAGAGAGTGTTTCAAACGAACAGTCAGTCACCAGATAACTTCTCCTATAATTAGAATTTTCATCTGTTACTCAGCTCTAGCACATTCTTGGTAGATGAGTACAATTCCCACGAAAAGATTTTGGCGTCGTTAAACCCGATGAAAATTCAAAAATAAAATCCTAATGACTACACAGAAATATATACTGCTAATTCTGTGCTTGACTTGTAAAGGCCTTTGAAATCTGAATTCATGAAGTTCATTAAAAAAAAACGAGGCAAATATTAGATATTTTTCATAGGCAATGACTTACCACTGTTTTCGAGTGACGCGTGGAATGTGCAGACTCGCAGCATCCCTGACGGCGCTGCCCGGCGCTGCCCCGTGGGGCGTCGCTGTGCAATGGCGCTGCCCCCCGTTCCCACCGTCAGTTAAGTCTCCGCGCAGCCGCGTCCCTTCCTGGCTTTGGCCGACTTTTGTGAACCAGCAGCTTGGCTTCTAGAAGAGGTGGCAGACGAGGGTGCGATCCGGGGAAGGACCCGGCTGACCGCCCCCAGAAGGGCAGCCGTCCCCCTGATACGGCCACTGCGCGAGGTTCAAGTCTGTCTGGCCCCAGAAACCTAACTCCAACACGAGGTCGCGCTGGAAATCGTGGGTGGGTTCCCCATGACGCGTTGCCGTGGTGACCTCTCAGTGCCTGCCAGCCTGCGAACCAAATGTCCGCCTTGAGGGAGGGACTGGCCGGGTTCGGGGGCGCTGGGCGCCGGGGGTGGGTTTCCTGCGACACCGGCGCTCTCGCCGTGATCAGGGCACGTGGTCCTCGCCCCAGCAAGCGGCGGAGGACGGAATGGGAGGATGTTTCAATCAACCTACGACGTATTCGTTGGGTTTAATTTCCTGCTAAATTCGCAGGAGGCACTTGGTGACCGTGTTCTCGGGGTTGCGTGTTTGGGCGGGACAGCAAAATAGAAGGACAATTTAACACCCCTGACGCCACAGAGCGACGACGGGAGGACCTTCCCTGGTCTCCTCCCCCTGCAACGAGGCTGCAGCTCTGAACCCAACATGTCGCGCGTGCCCACTGTTTGAGACCTGAGAACGCCCCGCGCCCGTCCACACACACCCAGCGGAAGGACCGGGCGCCGCTCAGGGTGGGCTGCTGACACGGAGCAGGCCTGTCCTCCGAGCCCCGTCCCGCGTCTAAGGCTCCCACTGCACCACCCCCGACCTCCCCCGCCCTGCTACCCGGTCTTCATCCCAGTACAAGGGCCGAAAAACTCAGCGTCTCAAGAGGCATCAGTGTAGCGCAGCTTCAGCTGCACGGGCCAGACACCGAGCGGCCACTTAGGACACCCTGTCATACAGGTCACGGGCTGGCTCCGCCCTCTCCCTGAACCACCAGGAGCTGCCACGCTCATGCCCGGGGTGAGGAGGCCGAGACGGTCCCCTGAAGTCGGGTATCTCACACTTCGCCCAGAGTCACGAGGCAGGCACACGCACGCGTGCACACGTGCACACATGCACACATGCACGCATAGACATACACACACATACACACGTGCACATACATACACATGCACACACGCACACATACACACAGTGCACACATGCATGCACAGACATACACATGCGTACACACATGCACACACATACACGCGTGCACCCATGCACACACATGTACACACATGCACACACGTACACACGTGCACCCATGCATACACACGTACACACGCGCACACGCACACAAGCTCCCTTTGGACCCCTTTAGTCTTTTCTCAATACAGCCATCAGAATAATTCTTTCAAAACTTAAGTCAGACCCCAGCGCGCCTTCATTCTTAAGTCAGACCTCGTCACTTGACAGGAAACCGACGTCCTGCAGTGGCCGTGGGGTCCTGCGCGGCTGGTTGCTCGGGGCCTCGCCGACCTCACCCCCTGCCCCCCTCAGTCCCGTTCTGCTGGCTACAGCCGCACCGGCCCCCTCGCTGGTCCTCAGACACACTCATCTTTTCTCGGCTCAGAGTCCTTAAGTTTCCTGTTTTCTGGAACGATCTTCGCTCAGATATGCACACGGCTTGATCTCTCACCTCCTTCGAGTCTTCGTTCAGTGTCTGCGTGATCCTCCTGATAATCTTCTTTAAAAATTCCCTGGTAACTAACGACCTTCCTTCCTTCCCTGTCTTGTTTTCACCCATAGTACTTGTCATCTAACTAAATATGCAACTTATTTATTGAGTTTTCTGTTTACCCCGGCTTGAATACAAACTCCAAAGGACAGGGCTTGCTTCATACACACACATACACACACAGAGACACGCACAACACGTGCGGCTAGCACCTCGAACAGCGATGCGTGACAAAAACGAGCATGAACAAACACCTCTCGCATGGAGAATGAAAAGGTATAATTTGTAAGGAAAAGCGAGATCGTGTGGCATATGAAATTGTGTATCTTCC
>NW_011889145.1:217986-226294 GCF_000151845.1 Pteropus vampyrus
CCCCCCCCCCGACCCCGGGACAGGCCTGATGACAGGCCTGTGATGCCGAGGCTCCTCGTTATAGTGATGCCCACAGAATTTCTCAAAAATAAGTCATGACTTGTATTTTTGCAAATGTGTGTAATAAACAATATGCTAGACAGGAGGATACATTAATAATGGCGTAGCTTGCTCTCTGGTTTTCCGTCTGTCTGTTTGTCCGTTTGTCTGTTTGTGCCTACGGCACCTGGTCTTCCTAGGCGGTCTCCCGTCCAAGTACTCACCAGGCCCGACCCTGCTCAGCTTCCGAGGTCAGACGGGATCGGGCGTGCTCAGGGCGGCGTGGCCGTCGACCTTAGCTTGCACTTTGGATGTTCAAAACAAATATTCTAATGGCGAAAGATGATGAAAAGACCCAAAATGCAGAGGAAGCTGCGGCGTAAGAGCAAACGCGTGATGGCCAGTCCAGCAGTGGCTTGAGAACAGCGAGCCGTCCGCTAGCCTCAGTCGCTCTGTGAACTTTCCACTCAAAACTAGTTTTCTACCTCAAAAAGTTCTTGCTCCTTCTTGTAACCGTGACGGAGACCCCGTGCCGAAGCCTGCAGCTCTCACTCGGGGACATCAGCATCGACTTAGCGAGAGCTTTCGACCCCAAAGCCAAAACAGAAGGAGGCCTCCTCTCCGCCTATCCCGCCCGCCACGATAGCGTCCAGGGCTCACTGTTCAGTGACACCCACAGCTCTCCCGGCACCGGGTTAGACCATGGCAGCACGCTCTGGCCAGCTCCCCGGGGCCATGCATTCTCTGCTTCCAGATAATTCCACACAGAACTACCTCGGCAGTCTTCGCCTCTGTCCATTTGCATCCCCAGCCCTTAAAATGGCATCTGTATCTTTATTAAGATAAGACCAAGAGTGTAGGTGGTTTTAAAAGCATGGGAAAGAAGACTCTTAACTTATTTCTAAGGGGATGATCGAATCTCCCCCAAAGAATGACAACACCCTGAGGATCTGAATGTGTCGGAATTCGCCCCAAAGAAAGGACTGGTGAGAGCGACATTTCCCTTTCCTATTGTTTGAAGCAGAGAACATGTTTCTTTTTATCCTAATAGAAGAGTGAATGCAACAGTGTAATAAAAAGCAGAGATGGAATTTCTTCTGTAGGGGAATTTCAAAGAGATACAGTCTCCTTTTGAACATGACTTCTAAATGGAACCGGCTCGACACAGAGGGTGAGCCGTTTTAAACACCCCGGCCCGAGCTATCGCTCACCCCACGGCTGCGTGAGCTTTGTGGTTTGTCTGAACCCGCAAGTACGGTATGGGAGCACGAGGTGACTTCGTGTTATGAGTAACATGCGCCTTTAAGAGTCTTCGTTTTACTGTTTGAAAAAGAAGTCGGCCGGCTCAGTCCCCCTTTTCTATTTTCGGGCTCCATAAATTAATCCCAGTCTTTTTTTTGGAGGTGAAGGAAATGTCTCTGATAAAAAGCCGTTGATGTTTTCATATTTTTCACCATCTTCTTAAAAAACTGTACCGCAACATTTTATGAAGCCTAATTTAATGGAATGTCATGTTCCTCATTCTACAGTGTGGGTCTGAGGACAGAACGGCCTGGCTTTTTTGATAATGAAAAGCAGAGTTTTAAACATTGAAAAAATAAGGAAAAAGCAAGATGTTTTAGCATACCGGAATGATGGTATATGCATGCGATCATTTTTAAAAAGACAAATAAAACGATTAAGGTTTCTCAGGCTTGAAGAATATATGGATTTATTTAAGGAAAAATAATGGGTATGGATGGCCGGTGTTATTTTATATTATTTTTACTGCAATGCAATTTGAATACACGTGAATATAAACCGAATCCTGACCCTTTAGGGTGGCTCTTATATGACAAAAATGACGAGCAATTGCATAATAACAGATAAAATCAAAGGCTTCGGATACGTGTTTGTAGCACCAGCTTAACGGACGGGCGATGTCGTTTCGCTGGGACTCTGAGACGACGGGGTCCAAGGTCCCGTGGCTCCACACCCCGCGGGCCTGCGGGCACCGTGCGGGGCTGCGTCCCTCACCGCCTTTCCTCACGGGACCCTCTGGCTCCCGCACGTGCGAGGGTGTCGCTCACGCGCAGTCCGCCTTCGCTCTCTCCCTCTAAGCGTGGACAGCTGGGTCACTACCCCTGTCCACCACGAGCACAAGTGCACCCTTGGTGCTGACGTCAGGTGGCCCTGTCGGCCATCAGCTGCCATCCAGTCTACGCAGAACGTGGAGGCCGGTTTTAAAACCCGCGAGGGAGCATCGGGGACTCAGCACGGGAGCTGCCGCCCTGGCCGAGGAACAAACCGCCCACCCGGTGCCGGCTGTGACAACAGGTTTCACTTCCGCCTCGGTCCGCGCCTCTCTGCAGCATTTCTCCTCATTTTATGCCTAGAAAACTGCTGGTCACCCTGCAGGACCCCGACAGAGGCCACTGCCGCTGCCACGTCTGCAACAGCACAGGCGTGCGCCCCCGAGACACAAACACATGCATGCACACGCATGCACGCACACGCATGCATGCACATACACATGCACAAAAACACACACGCACGCACATATGCACACGTACACACGCCCCTACGCACACGCATGCATGCACATACACACGCACAAAAACACACACGCACGCACATATACACATGCACGAAAATGCACACACGCACGCACATATACACACGCACAAAAATGCGCACACACAAATGCACACGCGCACACACACACAAAAACGCACACACGCACGCACATATACACATGCACAAAAACACACACGCACGCACATATACACGCGCACAAAAATGCACACACACACGCACATATACACACGCACAAAAACGCACATGCACACACAGGCACGCACACACACCTGCACATGCATGCACACACACGTACACGTGCACACATGCACACATACACACACACTTGCACACACATGCACATATACACCCGCACACATGTACACACACACACATGCATGCACAAACACACGCACGCACGCACGCGCACATGTGCACGCACGCACATGCACAGATGCACTTACGCACATGCACACACTCGTGCACACGCACATGTGCGCACGTACACGCACATGTGCACACATACTCGCACATGCACGCACATACACACATGCACGCGCACACACATGCATGCACAACCGCACACACACAGACACACAGACTCGCACATGCACATACACATGCACACACACACGCACATGCACACGTGCACACACACACGCATGTACACACACATGTGCATGCATGCACACCCGCGCAGCCTTTCGCACCAGCCCCCGGGGACTTGTCGTCACTGACCGCCCTCTCCCACACGTTCACCCCCCAGCCCTCAGTCTGTGGTCCCCTAGCTCCTCCCGGGAAAGCAGGAAGGAGCCAGTAGCCACGTTCGCATCTCACAAGAGCCAGGAGGTGACGCCCTCTGTCTCTGTGGAGCACATTCTGCAGTTTGTACTTTCTGTGACTCTTACTTGGTGTGCACTGTGCCATTTGACAGTGAACTCCTGTCCAGTAGGGTTTTACCTGTTGGGGCCGAGTTTACTCGTCCGGGTTTGCGTCTTCCAGATGCCTGGGGAATTGGCCCTGAGGCTCTTTCAAAGAAACCGTCAGCTCGTCTTCTCCCCACACGAGGAAGCTCATGCTGCGGACGCCAGCCCCGAACCCCCGTGGGGGCGAGCTTCGGCTGGGACTTCTCTGGGGCCGGTTCCCTTCGTGCAGACGCACCCGCGTGAGGCCGCCTCTCCCAGCCGGGCCAGCCTCGCTCCCCTCCCACCCCCCCACTGAAGCACACACCTTCGGGGTTCGGGCTTTGTCAGAGGTTCTCCCGTTTGACCCCCAGCCTGGCGGGAGCCCCAGGCTCAGGCTCCGTCCCTGAGTGAGCGGCCTGTTCCATCCAGGCCGCCAGACTCATGCGCGTCCCGAGCCCTGGAGTTTACTCCCCGCACTGCTCACCAGCCGCGTGCGTAAAAGCGGCTCTCCGGGCCCACGCTACCCAGCGAGCCGCACTCGCCGCCGTGCGGACGTCTCCGGGCCCCGCACGAAACGGACGGGCCGCTGTCCGTTTTCAGTGTTTCCAGCCGCGACTCCTGGGCAGGGATCGGCAGTGTAGACCACTCCCCACAGTGAGCTTGTCTCCCCTGTTTCTGTGACAATGTTCTCGTCCCTCACCGTCCCCCCTCCAAAAAAAATGCAACGGGCAATCCCCCCAACCCCCGAACCAAAAAACCGGGGGCAACCCCGACCTTGCCCTGCCTCTCACACAACTGCAGCCAAAGTCACAACCCGCTCTCCTCCTTACCCACCTGTCCCCACTCTTCCTCCGTCCCTGCCCCCGCAGCCTCGTCACCTGCAGCTGGGTGGGCCGCAAAGCTTCCCGACCATCCTCAGCCTCCAGCTCGCTGCTCCCCGCCCCGCTGTCTTCCAGGGGCACGTTCGCTGCGGCCGCTCCCCTCGCCAGCTCCCGCCCTCCCGCAGAGAGGGGTCCTCCGTATCCCCTGTCAGCCGGTCGGAGGGTGCTGCTGCCTGTGGGCACACAGGTGAGTCCCTCTCGCCGGCCGGGGGTGCTCGCCGCCACCGAGCCCGCCGATTTCGCCAGCGTCAATGGCCAAAGCCACGGTCCTTCATTTCACACGGGAGTTTATTTCTCCTCGACCTTGAATCTGACGAGTGTGCGCCTGCCTCTTTAACCGTAAAACCGGGGAAAGTTCGTTTCACTCGCTCAGGTTTTCGTGTTGCCATTCTTTGGTTAACGAACTTCTCGTGGGGAACTTGGATGTACGGCCTGGGGCTGAGGGCTGAGAAGCCCCCGAGCTGGAGGCTCCCCAGTTTCAGGACTACGAGCTGTAAAAATCGGAGAGGCCGATGGATTCCGTGAACTGACAGCACCTCCAGGTGAAGCATACGTCGCCGAGGGAAAGATCTTAAACAGGTGTACTGTTTCGTGCGTAACTCACATCTCAGTAAATGCGGGTTACCTGTTGAAGGGATTTGTCAGGCACGTAGCCACGTTTTGCTGCTGTCGGTTTAATAAGCGCGTGTCGCGTGCAGCGGGACGTAGCAGATGGACACAGGCACTGGCATCGCAAGTGCGGTTTGGCTCCCAGCCCTGTCCCTGTCCTTTTCTGTCACTTTGGACAAGTGGGAAGCGATGCTTCTTGCAAAGAGGAGCCGTGACGGCTAAGCGGGGTGGCGAGTGTGGACGGCGGTGGGCTGGGGCCTGGCGCACAGTAGGTGCTCAGCTGAGTCCCTCCCCGCGTACTCCTCTGCCTTCCTGTTACCGACGGCATCTCACAGACGTCGTCCGAATGCATCTGCTCAATGCCCAGCTGTCTGAAGTAAAGTCCCAAGATGGAGGAAGCCACGGAGTCTGGCGTCCAACCTGTGCCAGGCACCGTCTGGGTCTCAGTCCCGCTTTTATGTTTTGTGCCCTGGCAGAGGGAAGTCACAGGCTGCACGGCCAGTTCCGGAAGGACATGCACTCAGTGTCCCCAGCATGACCTGGCAAGGCTCGGAACTCGTGTGCATGTTCATATACACGTGTGTGTGTGCGCGCATGCATGTGCGTGTGCCCCTTCCAGAAAGATTGCACTGTGCATTCGCCTCATCGCCTGAGCTAGAGACCTGGGGTCACCCCTGACCTTGCCCTGCCTCTCACACAACTGCAGCCGAAGTCACAACCGGCTCTCCTCCTTACCCACCTGTCCCCACTCTTCCTCCGTCCCTGCCCCCGCAGCCTCGTCACCTGCAGCTGGGTGGGCCGCAAAGCTTCCCGACCGTCCTCAGCCTCCAGCTCGCTGCTCCCCGCCCCGCTGTCTTCCAGGGGCACGTTCGCTGCGGCCGCTCCCCTCGCCAGCTCCCGCCCTCCCGCAGAGAGGGGTCCTCCGTATCCCCTGACTGTCAGCCGGTCGGAGGGTGCTGCTGCCTGTGGGCACACAGGTGAGTCCCTCTCGCCGGCCGGGGGTGCTCGCCGCCACCGAGCCCGCCGATTTCACCAGCGTCAATGGCCAAAGCCACGGTCCTTCATTTCACACGGGAGTTTATTTCTCCTCGACCTTGAACCTGACGAGTGTGCGCCTGCCTCTTTAACCGTAAAATCGGGGAAAGTTCGTTTCACTCGCTCAGGCTTTCGTGTTGCCATTCTTTGGTTAACAAACTTCTCGTGGGGAACTTGGATGTACGGCCTGGGGCTGGGGGCTGAGAAGCCCCCGAGCTGGAGGCTCCCCAGTTTCAGGGCTACGAGCTGTAAAAATCGGAGAGGCTGATGGATTCCGTGAACTGACAGCACCTCCAGGTGAAGCATACGTCGCCGAGGGAAAGATCTTAAAGAGCTGTACTGTTTCGTGCGTAACTCACATCTCAGTAAATGCGGGTTACCTGTTGAAGGGATTTGTCAGGCACGTAGCCATGTTTCGCTGCTGTCGGTTTAATAAGCACGTGTCGCGTGCAGCGGGACGTAGCAGACGGACACAGGCGCTGGCATTGCAAGCGTGGTTTGGCTCCCAGCCCTGTCCCTGTCCTTTTCTGTCACTTTGGACAAGTGGGAGGCGATGCTTCTTGCAAAGAGGAGCTGTGACGGCTAAGCGGGGTGGCGAGTGTGGATGGCGGTGGGCCGGGGCCTGGCGCACAGTAGGTGCTCAGCTGAGTCCCTCCCCGCGTACTCCTCTGCCTTCCTGTTACCGACGGCATCTCACGACATCGTCCGAATGCATCTGCTCAATGCCCAGCTGTCTGAAGTAAAGTCCCAAGATGGAGGAAGCCACGGAGTCTGGCGTTCAACCTGTGCCAGGCACCGTCTGGGTCTCAGTCCCGCTTTTATGTTTTGTGCCCTGGCAGAGGGAAGTCGCAGGCTGCACAGCCAGTTCCGGAAGGACATGCACTCAGTGTCCCCAGCATGACCTGGCAAGGCTCGGAACTCGTGTGCATGTTCATATACACGTGTGTGTGTGCGCGCATGCATGTGCGTGTGCGAGTGCCTGCACACGTGATTGTTCCCTCCTCCTCCCCCACCCTCCCCCTCCTGCAGAGCCCCATTAATCACAGAGACGGCACCTCGTAAACCTGCTGGCCCCTCCCAGCTCCCCGAGTTGTCGCGTGGATTTACGGAGTGACAGTGACGTCTGGGTGACCAGCAAGAGTGCTGCTTTACGGGGCGGCCGGAGGGGCAGTCTGGCGGAGGTCCGAGAGTGCTCAGGGCCGGCCGCTAACCGGCGCCGACGCTTCGCTCCAGGAGGGCTGCTGGCGGGGGGCGCGCGCGCCCATCCTCGGCCCTGGGGTCTTCCACTGTTCGCAGCTTCGTCTCCAGAAGATTCGACCAAAACGCAATTAAGGTATCGATTTAACAGGCGAAAAGCACGACCATCACACGTGGGCGGTCAGGGACGGGGACCCGGACACCATCACAGGGCACCCCCTAGGGACCCAGGGTGGCTCCAGACACCACGTCACCCCCCTGCAGACCGCCAGCAGCACGGTCAGTGCTCCCGCCCTTGACCGTGCTGACCTGGGCCTCGGGTTGCGCCTGACCCTGCTGGCCCCCGGGCTGCTACTGCGCCAGCCCTTCCAGCGGCCAGTGACCCTGAACCCCTAAGGGTCAGAGCCCAGATGAGCACCCAAGTCTGCAGCGGAAGACACCGAGGCACCTCGCTCCTCGTCCCCTGTGGCTCAGAGGCACGACCGATGAACAGCGTCACCCCCCGGTTTACAGCCCACCTTGCCCCTCAGAGTGGGGCCGCGCACAGTGGGGCCGCACCCTAGAGGTGGGGTGCGAGCAGATCCCCTCCAAACCCAGGCGGGTCCTACGCTGGGGAGCTCAGGCCAGGTGGGGCCACGCGCTGGGGTGTGCTGCGCAGTCCCGGGCAATGCGGGGGCCGAGCAGGGCCGCCTCGGCCAGTCTCCAGGGACGAAGGGCGGGGTCTCTTGCGCTCTGAGGGGTGGAGTGCTCCCTACAAAGGGAGGGGCGGAGCCCTGGGATCCCGACAGTCAGAATGTGGGCGCCGTGTGCGGGGAAGCGGGGACGTCGGCCTGGCCTGGGGTAGGGCCAAGGCCGGGGCTGTGGGAGCAGAGGCCGTAGAGGCGCGTAGGCCAGGGGGGGCGCACGGTGTCCCGGGGCACTGGGGAGGGCCGGAGCGGGGAGGGTGGTGGTATCGCTAGGCCGCAGGGTGGCCCCCAGGTGGGAGGAGAGCAAGGCTGGACATCGGCCAGTGAGGACACGGTTGGGATCCTCTGGGCCAGCGTGGAGGGCAGTGCGTGGCCCGCAGAAAGTCAGGTGACCCGCGGC
>NW_011889145.1:227173-228827 GCF_000151845.1 Pteropus vampyrus
CAGTGGGGCCGCACCCTAGAGGTGGGGTGCGAGCAGATCCCCTCCAAACCCAGGCGGGTCCTACGCTGGGGAGCTCAGGCCAGGTGGGGTGTGCTGCGCAGTCCCAGGCAACGCGGGGGCCGAGCAGGGCCGCCTCGGCCAGTCTCCGGGGACGAAGGGCGGGGTCACCTGGGCTCTGAGGGGTGGAGTGCTCCCTACAAAGGAAGGGGCGGAGCCCCGGGATCCCGACAGTCAGAATGTGGGCGCCGTGTGCGGGGAAGCGGGGACGTCAGCCTGGCCTGGGGTAGGGCCAAGGCCGGGGCTGTGGGAGCAGAGGCCGTAGAGGCGCGTAGGCCAGAGGGGGCGCACGGTGTCCCGGGGCACTGGGGAGGGCCGGAGCGGGGAGGGTGGTGGTATCGCTGGGCCGCAGGGTGGCCCCCAGGTGGGGGGAGAGCAAAGCTGGACATCGGCCAGTGAGGACACGGTTGGGATCCTCTGGGCCAGCGTGGAGGGCAGTGCGTGGCCCGCAGAAAGTCAGGTGACCCGCGGCACGGGTGGCGGCCTGGAGGGCGAGGGTCGGGCTGGGACAGTGACGCTGACACCTTCCCCACGATGGGCTTGTGGGGGCGGAGCCGGCTTCCCTATTTCCCGCCCCCTCGGCACAGCACGGTGGCTTCGAGCATGGACCTTGGCCTCTGGCTGCAGGGTCTCTGTCACATGCCCGCCGTGTGGCCTGCATGGGTCACCTACAACCCCCGTCGCTCAGCTGGACCATCGTCAGTGAGGACAGCCCCAGCCCTCACTCCGTGGGACACCACACAGGCAGGCCCGGCCATGTGGCGCTTTGCTTTACTGCCCTTCGTAGATGTCACGTTCTTCACCCACTGAAGGCAAGACCCTCCACCAGCAAGAAGATTACCAGTCACGTTGTCATGACACTCACGTTGTCACGGTGGTCTAGGCTCGGACCCGCGACCCCGCCGAGCCGAGGTCTGCCTGTACCATCGCGAGGCCGCGGGGCGGCTCAGGACCAGGCCTGGCGCGTCGTCCGTGTCCGAGCTCACTTAGGAGGTTGGCAGCAGGCGCAGCCCCCCATCTCAGGACGAGCATGCAGGGCAGGACCCCCGGGCTGAGCGACGCCCGTGGCTGTGTCCATGGGTCTGAGCAGGCCGAGTCCTTGGCACCTGGCGCCCTCCCTCCCGCGGACACACCCGTCCGTTGCTCAGCCGAGGCTCAGCCGAGGTCGAGGCTGTGGGCATGAGACATGCACTCAGGGTCACGAGCGGGGTCCTGAGGGAGCCGTGGCCTCGTTGGTGGAGGAGGGATGGGCGTGCAGTGGCCCCATGGTGGGGTTGACAGTGGGTGGCAGCGCCTGGCATCTGGGAGGCAGGTGAGAGCAGGTGAGCTCAGAGTCTGTGCAGGGGGCGTGGAGGGGGACAAGGCTGGACAGTGGCCAGGAAGCCGTGGGGTGCCGCCCAGCAGGTGGCGGGCGAGCCCTGCGGCCCCTGAGGAGCTCGGGGGGGGCGAGGAGACCGGAGCTCATAGTGGGTGGTGGCAGGAGGCGAGGAGGTCCAGGGTGACAGTGCAGGGGACAGTGGCGGAGGCCTTGGCGGCTGACTGGATGACCGGCTGACCGGCTGAACGGTGGCTCGCTGAGCCCACAAGCCCCTGAGGT
>NW_011889145.1:228877-229379 GCF_000151845.1 Pteropus vampyrus
CTGACCCTGGAGCTGCTTTGCCCTTAGAACACAGCCGAGGGGACGCCCTGTCAGCCCACGGGACCACGAGAGCGCGCGCCAAGCGGGTTATCGTGGGGGAACAGACACCCGGGGCCACCTGCGGGCTGTGCTGGCGTCTGTGGCGGCGTCCTACTGTCCTGGGGGCCTGCCGTGGGGAGACCCCGGAACGGGAGCCCCGGAGGCCGGCTGTGTTCGGGCTCTGCCACCAGCCGGCCGCGTGACCCTGTGCCGCGTGACCCTGTGCCGCCCCCTCGCCTGAGCCCAGGGCCCTCCCCCGTGAGGTGACGCTCCCCCTCCTCCTGCGGCGGAACCCGGGCTGGTGGCGTGACTTCAAGGCCTGCTCGCTCTGCTGTGCGCCGCGGCCTCCTGTCTTCGGAGCCTGGCTCAGCTGAGCGGCAGCGGAGCAGAAGCCACCGCGGGTAGAGGGGGCGCGCGAACTCCCCGCTGAGGCCGCGCGCGACGCTGGACGCCAGGCGTCCCC
>NW_011889145.1:231816-234876 GCF_000151845.1 Pteropus vampyrus
GCTGCGTCTGCACACTCAATTAGTCCACTGACCGAGGTGGACCTGTCGAATGTCCCAAGAGGGTCCCGTCTCCAATTTCAGGTGAGATCCGCGAGGTAGTGGCTGGGCAAGTGTCCGACTCTCAGCCGGCCCTATGACCCCAGCTGTAGGCGTTGTTCCTACTGCATGTGACAGCCGCCAGCCTGGCTGGGCGCGCGGGCTCGGCTTGTCCCTTCCTGGGCAGCTGGCGGGCTTCTCAGCTTTCTCCAAAGGGTTCGGCCATACAGCTTGTCAGGCCAACTTCGCCATGACGAAGGGGCATATGGCATTTTTCCTAAGACACCTCAATGTCCACCATCATTTAGATTCCTTGGCCATTGGCTGTCCCTCCGCCAAGCCAGAGGTGGACCATCTGGCCTCTCGCCCGGAGCCTGGGCTGACCCTGGAGCTGCTTTGCCCTTAGAACACAGCCGAGGGGACGCCCTGTCAGCCCACGGGACCACGAGAGCGCGCGCCAAGCGGGTTATCGTGCGGGAACAGACACCCGGGGCCACCTGCGGGCTGTGCTGGCGTCTGCGGCGGCGTCCTGCTGTCCTGGGGGCCTGCCGTGGGGAGACCCCGGAACGGGAGCCCAGGAGGCCGGCTGTGTTCGGGCTCTGCCACCAGCCGGCCGCGTGACCCTGTGCCGCGTGACCCTGTGCCGCCCCCTCGCCTGAGCCCAGGGCCCCCCCCCGTGAGGTGACGCTCCCCCTCCTCCTGCTGGCGGAACCCGGCCTGGTGGCGTGACTTCAAGGCCTGCTCGTTCTGCCGTGTGCCGCGGCCTCCTGTCTTCGGAGCCTGGCTCAGCTGAGCGGCAGCGGAGGAGAAGCCACCGCGGGTAGAGGGGGCGCGCGAACTCCCCGCTGAGGCCGCGCGCGACGCTGGACGCCAGGCGTCCCCCGGGCATCCCCGGCGCTGGAGGACCCCCCGCTTCTCTGGGGCTCTGCGTCTCCCTGTGGCTTTGGCCCCGCCCACCTCGCGTCTGCGCGGGGCGGAGCCACTGGGACGCAGGTACCGGGCTCGGTGCGGGGAGCTCCCGCGACGCCTCCTGCCCCCCTGTTTCCGGCCCCGGGAGACTGGCCCTTGCTGGCCAGGCAGGCGTCTCACGCCGCACCCTTCCTTGGCGAGGCAGAGGGCCAGCACACGGGGTGTCCCCCCGTTCTTCCCCCAGGCCTTGGGGGACCTTCACGTACAAGCGAAGGGGTCACAGGATCTTCTAAGGATCTGGGGCTCTCGATGGACTGGCTCTTCCATCCGCTCAGCAGATATTTACTGAGCGCCGAGTGTGGGAGGCACCGGGCGGGAGGCTGGGGCGTCGGTGGTGGGAAAGAAGCAGCTGACTCTGCCGCACGGAGCGTCCCGTGCAGGGGACCAGCGCTGAAGGGCCTCACGTGTGCGCGATCGGGCCACGGGAGCGGCAAGCGGCCGTCCGGACCGGGTCCCGGCGACGCACGGATGCGGCAGGGCTGAGGGCCCGCTGCGGGGAAGGCGGCCGAGGAGAAGCAGCAGCTGCACGAAGGTCCGAGGCCGGCTGTGCCGGGAGCGCGGTGCGGGCGGGGGGCGAGCCGGGCCACGTCGGCGGCGGCCCGTCTTCTCCACTCGGTGCTGGAGCAGCCGGTCGAGGGGAGCCTGGGGAGCTTGGGGAGCCGGTCGAGGGGAGCCTGGCCGTCTCGCCCGCCCGCGGAGCAGACCCCACCCTGCTCCCACCCTGCTCGCCAGAAAGCCGCCCTGCCCCGGCCCCAGGGGCTTCGCACGCGCTCTCGAAATCAGAGTGAAAAAACTTCAGGATTCGCAGATATGGCATGTGGCTGCAAGAGTCTGTGCTCCAACACAGCGTTCCCGTTTCCTCGAGCCACAGGGGTTAAGGCAGAAAGGCCTGAGCCCCTCGCAACCGCACCCCACCCCAGCGCTGCAGGGCACTGTCTCCGGACCGCTTAGGACCTCCAGGAATTGCCCGATGAGACAGCAAATGCCAACTTCCCGTGCCAGACACGTGCCCAGCATCGCCTGCTTCCTTCTAGAAGTTCTCGTGGCCATGCAGGCAAACTTGACATTACAAAGAGGACGGACCGGCAGCGGGGAAAATGGCAGTCGTGGCTTAATTAGACCTTGAACAATGATTCCTTTCATGGTTTTGGAGCTGTCCCCCAAATCATCCCGGCTATCACCAAGAAACAGACACCCTCGGTTACCCTCCAAAACGGCAGGGACTGCGAAACACAGGGTCTGCCTTTCTGTTCCCCCGACTGCCAAGTGACACTGGAACATACCTGGCCTGCAGGGGACGGGGCCAGATGGGACGCGCCTTCCTCCTCCGGGGCGGTGAGGTGGAGACGCGCTGCAGGTTCTGCTTTGTAAGAGTCTCGCTGTGACAGACGAGCCCCGTGCAAACACCCCCTGACGAGGAGGGGCGTTTGGCACTCACCGCGCTTCCGATTTTCAGCTCCGGGGTAACAAGGAAAGTAACACGAGCCAGGAGGAAGCCCTGCCCCTCAAAACACCGCCACGCCGCTGTCCTGCTTCCATTGCCATTTCAGGGCGACTCCAGCCAGCTGCCCACTCAGGTCACGTTCTCTGGGGAAAGAGTGAAAAGACATGTGGTAAGAAAGATGCCGTGAGTTGTTCAGAGAAATACGAGCACGGAAAGCTCTAGTCTCTAAGCCTAAAGCCACTGGAAGAAAAGAAATTATAACAATTGGGACAGAAAACAATGAAATTGATAACAGGCAATAAATAGAGAAAAGTCAACAAAACCCAAATCTGGTTCTTTGGAGAAAAATAAATAAATAAATTTGACAAATCTCTAGCCAGGCTGACCAAGAGAGAAGACACAAGTCACTAATTATCAGAAACGAAAGCGGGGACATCTCTACTGACCTCACGGGCATCGAAAGGACAATGAAAGGGATACCATGAACCACCCTGTGCCACAACCAGATGGCGTTTCCTGCACGTGTGCAAACTGGTTCGACATTCCAAAGCCAGCTAACCTAACACAGCACGTCACCAGGCGAAGAACCACAGTCTTAAGATCCTATAAAC
>NW_011889145.1:234926-239363 GCF_000151845.1 Pteropus vampyrus
GAGCACGGAAAGCTCTAGTCTCTAAGCCTAAAGCCACTGGAAGAAAAGAAATTATAACAATTGGGACAGAAAACAATGAAATTGATAACAGGCAATAAATAGAGAAAAGTCAACAAAACCCAAATCTGGTTCTTTGGAGAAAAATAAATAAATAAATTTGACAAATCTCTAGCCAGGCTGACCAAGAGAGAAGACACAAGTCACTAATTATCAGAAACGAAAGCGGGGACATCTCTACTGACCTCACGGGCATCGAAAGGACAATGAAAGGGATACCATGAACCACCCTGTGCCACAACCAGATGGCGTTTCCTGCACGTGTGCAAACTGGTTCGACATTCCAAAGCCAGCTAACCTAACACAGCACGTCACCAGGCGAAGAACCACAGTCTTAAGATCCTATAAACTGACGCGGAAAACACTTCAGACAAGACAGCAACCATTTATGATAAAAGCTTTTAGCCGAGTAGAAATTTAACTTGATAAAGAACATTTGCAAAAACCCAACAGCTAATATGATACTTAATAGCGAGAAACCAGATGCTTTACCTCAAAGACTGGAGATAAGGCAAGGATGCCCCCTCTTACGACTCCCAGTCTGCGTTATGTTGGAAGTCCCGGCCAGTGCAATAGAAATAAAGGAAAAAAATAAATAGATAGATAGAAACAGAAATAGAAATAAAATGTGAACAGATTGGGAAGGAAAAATTAAAACTTTATTCACAGATGACATGATTAGATAAAGATTCTAAACAAATCAACGACAATAGCGAATATCTTCCCGGAAGCGATTAGGGCAAAGTCACAGGATCCAAGGCTGACATACGAAGGCCGATGGCTACCCTGCACACCAAGCGCAAGCGAGCGAAATTTGAAGTTAATAGAATGTAAATCCCCATTTGCCTTTGCATACGAATGTCATATCTAAGTGTAACTATGAAACTCCAGTGGAAGAAATCTAAGCTCTCAATAGAGATATTCTATCTTCATCAAGTGAAAGACTCGCCATTGTCAAGATGTTAATTCTCATCGACTTGATCCGTAGATTCGGTGCACCCGCAATCAGACCCTGGCAAGTTATTTTGTGGACGTTCACCCACCGATTCTAAAGTTTACGTGGGAAGATCCAGAAGAGCCAGTGAAATACTGAGAAAGAGGGAGAAAGCTGGAGGGCGGCGTGACCCGACCTCACGATTTACCGTGAGACCACGATGACCAAGACAGGTGACACCGGAGAAAGAACACAGAGGGAGGTCAGCGGGACAGAACAGGGGGCTCAGAGGTGACCCCCACACGCCCGATCAACTGGCCCTCGACGGAGACGCAACGGCAACTCAGTGGAGAAAGTCTACTCTCCTCACCAAATAGTTCTGGAACAATCGATGTCTATGTGCAAAAAAAAAAAAAAAAAAATCTAGACGGCCTAACACCTTTCACAAAATTAACTCCAAACGAATTATAGAGTCATATGTAAAACGCAAAATTTGTACAATATTGCAGCACTTTGCCACCTGAGGACTCGGCTCAACCCGGACGCTGCGCCCCCCGGGGGCTTCGGGTTCGGGAGGTCTGGGTGGGGCCCACGATTGCGTGTCTTTCCCGGTTCCCTGGGGACACTGAAGCAGTAGGAGCCCCGTGTCCCTGAGGCCTGGCTGCTGGGCTCGGCCTCCAGTGCTCGAGACCCCCGCTGGGTTCTCCGTCAGGTCTCCACTGAGAGAGGAAGGGGCTCTTCCCAGCACTAGAGAGCTTCTGGAACTTTCCTCTGGGCCCTGGGCATCCACTCCCTGATCTGTGGTTTCTGAGACCTCCAGGACAGCAGGGTCCTGGGGTCCTTCACAGAGATGCTCATGGTCTTGCAGTCAAGCCACAGACCCAAGCGGGCGGAGCCCCAAGCTGGCCGCTCACTCGCTCTCGGATGACGGTTGAAATGAGCACGTTTCCCACAGGGCTCACGTAGGTTTAAATGACCCAGTGGGGACAAAGGTCGGAGCAGGGTGTCTGGGACTTTAAACACGCACAGTCCAACGGATTTTCCTTGAGAGGTAAAGGAAGGGTCAGGTACTCGTTTGAGCTAAACCGAGTTCAGAGCCGCACAGGCATCTTGACGAGGGCGCGATGGGGACTCACAGTAAGTCTGATCCAATAACTCAGGGAGAAGCCCCCTTCGTATCCGGGCCCGTAAACCCTGTGGAGCTGATGGTAGCGGCTGTTTACCTGTGTCTCTGCCTAGTCCTCAGCCTCAGCGGCTCCGACACTGGGGCCACCCTGGGCCCCATGGGACCATCCACATCTGCCCTGGCCTCTGCCCCCGGATGCCAGTAGCAACCCGTCCCCTTCCAGTCTCGATGGCCGACATCTTGAGACGTCGTCCCCCATCTCCTGCAGGCAGAGCAGCACCAGCGGAGGCACAGAGAGAGACTGTCCCCGTCGAGAGGGACCGTGTCCTCTGTCTCCGCGTCTCCGGGGCCCCCCACGCGGTAGGGGCTCAGTAAAGGGAAACCGAGCACATCTCACCTGCTCCATCAGGCACTGTGCTCCGCAGTTCACGCTCACTG
Organism: Pteropus vampyrus; assembly: GCF_000151845.1. NCBI lineage: Eukaryota > Metazoa > Chordata > Mammalia > Chiroptera > Pteropodidae > Pteropus > Pteropus vampyrus. Next base: position 237,482 of record NW_011889145.1, read on the forward strand.
TGCCATTTGACTCGTGGACGAGGGAGGGAAACCGAGGCGCAGTGCCCCGGCCGCCTCCCAGGGCCTCCTGGCTACTTAGCGATGACATGTAGACTTGAACTCCATGCTCTGCTCCTGCCAAGACTGGTGACATTTCCCGCCCCATAGGCTTCCTCGACACACGGGACAGCCGCTCAGTCTCTGTGGGGGTCCTGTTCCCATGCACCACGATCCCGATTTGCTTGTCCGCCTGCCACCCCCTTCCCGAGCCCTCGCTTCACAGGCCGCGGCCTCCGCATCAACCGGCTTCTCAAGGCGCGACTTCGGTACTAAGACATGTTTCTCATTTAAGGTCGGACCGTTCCCGCTTACGCCGGGAGTCTCGAGATGGCCAGCCCCTCCGGGAAGGATATAGACACTGACCTGAAAGTTACGAAAGTTTAGGGAAAAATGAATGCTAACGATCATCCAAACTAGAATGCCAAAGGAAGCTATCGCCAGGGGGAGAGCCAACGAGAAACAGGACTCGGTCCTGGAACAATGGCGCGTGAGTCACCGCAAGCAAGAAAGGGCGAGGCCGCTTCCCCTTTGATCACAGTGCTGATTGCCATAAAATAAATCACGTCTGGAGAAGAATCGGAACGAGCAGATGGTCTTGCTGCAGCGTCTCTGGCTGATCTTGGCCCCCGGTGACCGAACTGGACACTGACATCTGCGAGACTGGCACTCGGCAGCCTCGACAGACACCACTGCCCGCGAAGCTGAGCCTCGCACGCCACGCGGTGCCACAGATACGGTGCACACGCTCGACTTTCCGGAAATTATTCTGGGCTCGTGGATTATGATTCAAACAATCCCCCAAGATGAGGTCACCCCTTTGCCTAATAGGCTGAACTGCAAAACGGCCCAGCTACGAGCCAGCATTCCTCACTCTTAAGTGGGAGGAATGATTTTTGGTGGCCAGAGACTTTCCCAATTGACGGCGTTAGCTTTGGGGAAGCGAATGGTCCGCCCATTGCCGAGACTTCGATAAGCTCAGAAGGCGTCCGGGGTACCCCCTGGGGGGTGAGGGGTCATTTTTCATTTGCACACCATGTTCCAGAAACACCCTGCCCTTGTGAGCGGACGATAACGAGATTTCTGTCTAGACCCTAGGTGGAGTTTGCCAGAGAAGGGACAGGACAAACGAGCGGCTCTTTCCAGCCAGGGCTCGATGGGAGGGCTCCAGGCCTGGGTCCCGGTGACACGGCTCTCCGGTCAGAAGGCGGCCCTTGCCCCCCACGTGTCCCCAGGCGCACGCCACTGCGCTGAGTGCTGCACCCCTTCGAGTCTTCCTGCCCACTCTGGGGGGCGTCCTTCCCTCTGCAGCCTCGAGCCAGGTGAGGAAGGGGGGCAGGGGAAGGGCAGGGCGGGGTGAAGAGGGCAAACGGGGCACGTGCAGATGGAAGGTGCATTGAAGCTGCACCCTCCAGACAATTTGATAATTGTTGACTTTTTCTATCCATGAACATGGGACATCTGTCCATTTATTCAGTTCTTTCAATTCATCCATCTGAGTTTTGTGATTTACCCCAAAGTATTTTATTTTAGGGGGTGCTACTGTAAATGATACTGTGTTTAGTTTCAAATTCCACTCGTTCATCGCTGGCACCTTCCTGCGGTCTCCGGGCTGCAGGAGCGATTGCGTCAACCCTTGAGTTTTCTGCAGTAGACGATCGTGTCAACTGTGCACAGACAGTTTTCTTCCTCCCTTCCCCATCTGTGTACCCTTTTTCTTGTCTTCTTCCATTAGCTGGAACTTCAAGTACAATGTTGAAAATGAGGGGTAAGGGGAAACACCCTTTCCTCATTCCCAATGTCGGTGGGAAAACTCGTTTCTCGCCCGTAGCATGATGTTAGCCGA
>NW_011889145.1:239923-241174 GCF_000151845.1 Pteropus vampyrus
GGGGTGAGGGGTCATTTTTCATTTGCACACCATGTTCCAGAAACACCCTGCCCTTGTGAGCGGACGATAACGAGATTTCTGTCTAGACCCTAGGTAGAGTTTGCCAGAGAAGGGACAGGACAAACGAGCGGCTCTTTCCAGGCCCAGGGCTCGGTGGGAGGGCTCCAGGCCTGGGTCCCGGTGACACGGCTCTCCGGTCAGAAGGCGGCCCTTGCCCCCCACGTACCCCCAGGCGCACGCCACTGCGCTGAGTGCTGCACCCCTTCGAGTCTTCCTGCCCACTCTGGGGGGCGTCCTTCCCTCTGCAGCCTCAAGCCAGGTGAGGAAGGGGGGCAGGGGAAGGGCAGGGCGGGGGGAAGAGGGCAAACGGGGCACGTGCAGATGGAAGGTGCATTGAAGCTGCACCCTCCAGACATCTTGATAATTGTTGACTTTTTCTATCCATGAACATGGGACATCTGTCCATTTATTCAGTTCTTTGAATTCATCCATCTGAGTTTCGTGGTTTACCCCAAAGTATTTTATTTTAGGGGGTGCTACTGTAAACGATACTGTGTGTTTAGTTTCAAATTCCACTCGTTCATTGCTGGCACGCAGGAACGCGATCGACTTTCATGTGCTCGTTTCTGCAACCTTCCTGCGGTCTCCGGGCTGCAGGAGCGATTGCGTCAACCCTTGAGTTTTCTGCAGTAGACGATCGTGTCAGCTGTGCACAGAGAGTTTTCTTCCTTCCTTCCCCATCTGTGTACCCTTTTTCTTGTCTTCTTCCGTTAGCTGGAACTTCAAGTACAATGTTGAAAATGAGGGGTAAGGGGAAACACCCTTTCCTCATTCCCAATGTCGGTGGGAAAACTCGTTTCTCGCCCGTAGCATGATGTTAGCCGAAGTTGTTCACAGATATTCTTTATCGAGTCAAGAAATTTCCCTCTGGTTCCAGTGCACTGCGGGTTTCATCAGGAACGAGGGTTGGATTTTGTCAGACGCTTTCTCTGCTTCTACCGGGGGTGTTCACGTGACTCTTTTCCAGGCTGTTGATGGGTTGCGTTAGTCAACCTCCCAATGTTTGTCTTCGAGTTTTCTAATCGTATCTGCCATTTTTCTTTTCTGTTCTTCTCTAATTCCTCATGCTCAGTACCTACCTCGAGTCCCAGGTTACGACTCCCCACCTGGGCCCTTAATGTCGGTTTAGGTTCCAGTGGGTGGTCCAGCGCGGGCTGGGGTCACTCTTCCAGGAAGCAGGTTTGGGGTGCC
>NW_011889145.1:241224-248742 GCF_000151845.1 Pteropus vampyrus
AATGTTGAAAATGAGGGGTAAGGGGAAACACCCTTTCCTCATTCCCAATGTCGGTGGGAAAACTCGTTTCTCGCCCGTAGCATGATGTTAGCCGAGGTTGTTCACAGATATTCTTTATCGAGTCAAGGAATTTCCCTCTGGTTCCAGTGCACTACGGGTTTCATCATGAACGAGGGTTGGATTTTGTCAGACGCTTTCTCTGCTTCTACCGGGGGTGTTCGCGTGACTCTTTTCCAGGCTGTTGGTGGGATGGGTCGCGTTAGTCAACCTCCCAATGTTTGTCTTCGAGTTTTCTAATCGTATCTGCCATTTTTCTTTTCTGTTCTTCTCTAATGCCTCATGCTCAGTACCTACCTCGAGTCCTGGGTTAGGACTCCCCACCTGGGCCCTTAATGTCGGTTTAGGTTCCAGTGGGTGGTCCAGCGCGGGCTGGGGTCACTCTTCCAGGAAGCAGGTTTGGGGTGCCGTGCCCGCCCTTGCCCTCCTGAGAGCTGAGGTGCGGTTGCTGCCTGCGCCCCTGCGCCTGGCCCCAGGCCCTTGCACGGTTGGCCTCGCGCCCCTAGGGTGATCCCCTTGCCCTCTGAGCCGAGGGGACGCCACGCTCCAGCTCCCTTCCCCCTGTAAACACGGGGGTGGGTACCGGGAGCTGCCGTCTTGTTCTGGCTGAAGCGGGGAGAGATGAGAATGGGTAGGGAGGCGACGTGCCCTTCCCCTCGGTCGCCCCGCTTAGAGCCCACAGTCGGGCGGGGCCGGGCAGCGGGGCTGCGTCTCCTCCGCTGGGACGCGGTGCCGGCGCCAAGCGAAGACGGCGCCCAGGTCCACCGCCCCCGCCCGCGGCCGGCCTCGCGCACCGTTCCTCGGGGCGCCCGCGTCCGCTCGTGCCGGGTTCGCGGGTCCTGGTCACCGGGCAGGGCAGGGCAGGGCGGGGCGCACACGGGTGGGTCCCTTGGAGATATTCCTGTTTGCTCCTTACTCAGGAACACGTGCAGGGCGGCCGCAGGCGCCGGCCCCCGTGGACTCCCCGCCAGTCTCTTCCCTGACGCTCCTCGGGCCGCAGCGCCTCGTCGAGGATACCGAGGTCCGAGCACGGGAAATCTTGCCCAACACCCCTAAATTTTCCGACTGAAACTCAGACCCTTTTCGGGGTTCTTTCCCGACCATACAGCTCGCTGCAAGCCACGCGGGCGGTTCCCGCCACGCAGGTTTGTCTGGTGCGGCTTCTTCCAGGAGGGGCTGAGAACAGGTGTTTGGCGCCCTCTGCACATAACTGTCGTGTGCAGGGTGCGGCCGGGCCAGCCCGCCGTGCGGGGACGAGGCCGGGCTGGCATCCTTTGCCCAGCATCCCTCTGCCCGCTGTGGGCCGCCCCCCAGGACCCCGCCTCTGCCTTTACTCAGACACCTGCGGGCCCCTGGAGGACGGAGGCGGGCAGCCCAGGCAGACACCAAACAAAAGATGCTTAATGTCTTAGTGCCAGATAGAACGGGGAAACTGACTTGCTCGGAAAGCCCAGGCTCTTACACCTGGGTCTGTAATGCTTTAAAACCGGCCGCCTTCCCAAGGCAAGCCCGGGCCGCCCCCAAAACCCGCTGTTGACGAGGGAGCCCCGCTCTGCTTTTCCAGGGACCGAAACGTTTCGAAGGCTCACAGACCACGCACTGCAAAAATGTAGAAGTGTGTGCAAGTCGTTCCGTAAATTAGAGACTCTTTCGGTATAGTGACTTTTCCAGAAATTTCGAGAGTACCGGGAACAACTTTTGCGTGCGTGGAGGGGAAGGGTGGATATGGGAATTTAAAAACTGCCGACCCGCGCGCAGCTCTTGGAGGGGAAGACCCCTTCACCGAGAACATTAAACCATGGACGACGGCATTTGCGTGTGAACGGTCATCGCTAACAGGTTAAGACCACGCGGAAACTCCTCCCCCCGAATAATTCCGGCCAGTGTGTTTTGGGATAAAATTAAGGTCTTCGGGGCCCCTCCCCAAAACGACTGCAGTTATCCGTAAGCAAAACGAGGAAGGATACGCTCCTTCCCAGGCCTGGGGAGTAACCTGCCCGGTGCGCGTGCCGATCTGCGGGCTGGAATCCCGTCCACTCTCCACGCCCCCGCCCCAGGCTTCCCGGCCAGGCCGCGGCCTGAGCTCTGCCGGTCCCCCAGGGTCCCCGCCACACTCACTCTCCCCCGCACTGGAAACACAGCTCAAAACGTCATCGTTCCCACGAAAGCTTTGCTCCGAGAGCCGGGTTATACCTGCCGGTCCAGCCTCCGTCCTCCAGGCCGGACAGTGTTGGGCGAAGGGCGCCATGAACGATGGTCAAAGCAGTTGAAGGGGCGGGAGACGGGGAGAGGGCGAGTGGGGAGGACCTGGGAAAGAGGTCGGGGGCCGTGACCGGAAGGAGCGCCGTCCTCTCTCGCAGGGAGAGGCCTGCGGCCTGCCCAGCCCCGTCCCCGTCCGGGTCCCGAGCTCCGTGCTGTCTGCTCTGGACGCTCCTTCCGCGCAGGCGCCCCTGCAGGTGCCGCCTCCTGCCCAGGTGCACCTCGCCCCACTGTTTCCATGGCGACGAGGGCACGGCCCTAGATCACACCTGTGACCCAGTGCAGCGTCATTCACGGCCGCCGGGGCTCGAAACCGCTTCAGTGTCCAGAGACAGATGAACGGAGGAAGAAGATGTGGCATGTGGAAGGACGCATGGGACGTTATTCAGCCGTAAGAGGAAGGAAGTGCCGGCGTTGGCGACAACATGGACGGACCTCGAGGGCCTGATGCTGCCTGAAATAAGTCAGAGAAAGACCAACACCACGCGATCTCACGTGTGCGTGGATTCCAAAACGCCCACCGCCGGGGACAGAGATCAGACGGGTGGCTGCCAGAGGCGGGGCTGGGACGAGAGAAGTGGGCGCAGGGGGTCGAAAGGTGCGAGCTTCCAGTCCTAAGGGAAACGAGGCCTGGCGATGCGACATACAGCGTGGTGACATACGGCGTGACTACAGTTAAAAATACTATATGTTTGAAAGTCGCCTAGAGAGTAGATCATAAACGTTGTCATCATAGTTCTGAAATTAACACGATGCTGTGTGTCAATTACATGACAATAGAACAGGACAAAAGAGAGCCTAGGAAACTCAAGAGGGAAAAAGATGCGATGAAACTAATATTCAATCAAAAGTGCTCACCGATAATAACTTCTGAATAACAAAATTACCAAATATACGTATGTAAGTAAGTATATGTGTTGGAGGTTTCTATGAGCAGACAATGAGCTAAGTTTATTATCACGTATTATCTTATTTAACGACCTAAACAACTTCACGGCATAGCTACTGTTATACCTGAAGCTCGGGGAGGCTTTACCTGCGTAAAGTACCCCATAAACACTGGGCTCACTGCTTCCACGCTGCTCCGTATGTCCCCATCCTTCTGGCTAGCTTGTGAGAACCACACCTTACTCAAGCCTGATAGCCTCCAGAGGACCTGACCCTGGAATAAAAGGTCACCGTGTGACCTTGCAGAGGTCACTGGTGACCCACGTGGGCAGAGGCAGAGCGTGGGGTGTGTTAGCAACAGTTATATGGGTGTCCTAAGAGCAAACTCGGTGTCTTTTAAAATTTAAATTGATGATAAACATGAAAAATTAGATGGTCTGTTTAATTTTACACATTTAGTTATGCAGATTAATTCCTATTATAATAGAAATGTGTTATAAGTAAGATATTTGGAAGCCTGAGAGAATGACTAATATCACTAACGCAACAGTTAATATAAAAGAAATTCCAGTACGACCAAAGGGTTTGCCTGCTCCCATAGGAGACATTTGGCCCCTTCTTGCTTGTTCTGACTTACGGAATCATGTGCTTAACATGCAAGCTAAAAATTCGTCTATAATTAGATCTGCCTAAAAGTGAATAAAAGGCATTCCGAAAGGTCTTCAACAAAATAACATTAAAGTGGCCATATGTTCCACTTGGCTTCAAGTTGCAAAATATCGCAATGTTGTATGCTATTAATGTCATAAACTTATATGGCTTTTCAGCTGATCCAAAATCCAAGGAGAGGGAAGTCAGTCAAATAAAAAGGAGCAAAAGCTCAAGATACAGGAAAAGAAATACTCAATATATTTTTTTCGAAACAATTCAGGTGATTCCACTGTCCATATTGCAACTTTCCTGTTTACAAACATTGGACTGATTTTCAGAAAGTCATTCGGTTCCTGATATGCTTTAGAGCAGCAAGACAGACATCTGGTCGACAGAGCGGCCAAGCGCACATTCCTGCGGCGCGTTTGGTCTCCCCTTCATTCTTTTTTCTTTCTGCAAAACTAATGGGTAGGGAGCCCGCGGAGCAGAGAAGAAGAGGCGCCCCACCTTCCACCAGCGCCGCTTCTGCAAAGTAATGCAGAGTGCATTCCTGCGACTATGTATTTGTAACACCTTAATTGTCTTAATGATAATATTTTAATTATAAAGTAATTTCACGTTTACCGTAGAAAATTGGGAAAATGCCAAATAGTATGAAAATTATCCAAAAGTTCCACTTTCAGGAATGATAGAATAAATGATTCCCGCCAATGCTTCAGCTGGGAAAAAAAAAAAATAGAGAAGCTGGACAAGAATAAAAATCCGTCGGAAGACATCAAACGGCTAACGAAAGCAAGGGAACATTGTGAGGCAAAGATCCAGCAAAAGAAAGGAACTCGGAGAGCCTGGCTCCTCCCCCAGGGCCATTTCAGAGAGAAGGCGAGGAGCGAGCATTGCCCCAGATTCACAAGGATGGGAACAGTTTAGAGCCTGCGGAGGGGAGGTTCTCCGGACGTCTGAAGGTTACGGAGTGTGGGTGACGCAGAGGGATCATTGGTACAAGGATGGCACCCTCTTCCTCCCAGACCCTGAGCAGACGAAGGCTGTCTGGCATCGCTAATGCCTCTAGCCACCTTCAGAAACGAATGGAGATACCCTCCGGAGAAACGGTAATATCGTCCCACACCTCAATTATCTCTACGATGTTTGATACGCATCAGTCATTCCGTTAAAAAAATAAAAAAATAAAATAACCAGGCTAATGGGAAGACAAGAAAAAACAAGACTCAAAACCAAGGAGAAAACAGACATTATCACTAATATGTTTAAGTGACTAAAAAACAAGATCGATTTTTTTTTCAAAGAACCTGAAGTTTATAAAAATGAAAACTATAGACGAGATCAAATGCCATCGACACAAGGACACAGTGGCTGAAGGTAATAGATTAGACACGGTAGAGGAGAGAATCAGAGAACTTAAGAGCGGAGAAAAAAATCTTGAGACTGAAACAGATAGAGTCAAAAGGCGGAATAAAGAGGCCTCGGGAGGAACGGGGTTCCCGGAAGGAGAAAGCGGAGACCTCGGGCGGGCGCGGGATGCACGGGATCACGCGAGATTTCCGTAAAGTTTAGAAACGCGAGCGAATGGATACGATGTTTTCCGGACACCTTCAATCTGTAAAAACGAAAGGATATTATCTACATTTCCAGACATGAATGCCCTATAGAGTCGACCATCAACAACAAAAAACAGTGGGGTTGTGAGTCAGAAATAGTACGTAAAAGTTACGACAAGGGAGGAAAACTGAGACGATAAAGAAAAATACAATTGGTTCATTGAATGACTTATAGGTCATAAGTGGTAGCGGATGGGAGTTGAAAGACGTAATTAAGACCGACAAACCAAATAGTAGAAGCCTAAATAAATAGAGAGCTGGAAGACGAAGGACGTGATACAGAGAGATGTAATGTAGAAATACAAGTATTATATAAATACTAAAATATAAAGATATGTATCAATTATATAAAAATACAAACCTTCCTAACAAAAAAAAAAAAAAAAAAAAACAGCCAGCATGGTAAGAGAGCTCAGGTAAAAATAAGATGTTTTATGTGTTAAGTATACATTAAATGATAGGACAGCGGGAGAGTTCAGGGTTCAGGCGCAGCAGTAAGTTAAAAGGCTCAAGTCACTAATTAGAAGGGAAATATTTTAAGCCTCACTCAAAAAGCCAAGTCGAATCCTCTGCTGTACATGAGATATAACTAAAAGAAAGAGATTTAGAAAAGCTAAAAATAAGAGAAAACATGCAAACGGTAAGAAAGCAGGGTTCGTGCCCTCAACATATGACAAAGAATTCAGGCCAAAAGAAAAAAAGCATTAAATGAAACAAGAATGAGTTTATAGTGCTCAAAGCTATGATTCAGAAGGAAGACGAAACATTAAGTCCATGCTCCAAAAGGTGCGGCACCGTACGCAGTAACTGCTAACGAGCCCAGCAGAAGCTGGAAACGAGCTAATAATCAGAAGCGCTAACACGGGTTCTCCGCTGAAGACGGTCACGTGAACGACAGATCGGAACGAATAAAAACCCCAATAGTGGGCCGAGCAAGGTATATAGAAAACCCGACCTCAGCAGAAAGGAAGCACGGACACTCGAGACAGTCTTCAAAACTAACCGCATTTCTGGCCACAAAGCAAAGCTCAGGAAATCCCAGCGAATAGGACTAGTTCGAACAATATTTTCTGTTCATAAAGAAACAAAACTCAAATTGAGTTATCAAAAGGCTCTTCTACCAGACGATTAGAAAAAACTGTCAATTAAAAACTCTCGGGTTAACGGCTAAAAACAAACCTAAATTGTAGAATTTCTTTAAAAACTGAAGAGAATGGAAAAGGCACAGTGACATCGATAAAATAAAAGCCACAGCCAGAAGAAAGATCATAGTTTAATGCTGAAAACGCTGAAAAAACGGAACGACAGAAAGAAAGAGTAAATATTCTACCCATCGAACCAGAGAAAGAAAAAGAATGTGACCTAAAATAAAGCAGAAAGAGGAAACAATAAAGATAAAAGCTGAAATTAATTAAGCTGGAAAAATAAAAAATGGAACTAATAAATAAATTTAGCTGTCAGTTTATTGAAAAAAGGGAGGGAGGCAAATCACAAGCTACTCTAATCACGAAAAAAGGGAAAAATATAAACACACAAAATAAGAAATGACAAGGGGGAAAGAGCCACTAAAATAAAAGAATTTTTAAAAACATGAAACTACTTTGTACAGCCCTGAGCAAATAAATTTGAAACCTTCAAAGTGGTGGTAACTTCCTAGGAAAATATAATTGATCGCAGCTAACCCCTGTAGAGATAGAAGCTTAGCTAGGCCATTCCGCAGGCATAATATAGATCGTCGCCCGAGAACTAAGCCCCGAGACCACCCGCCCGACATCGATGGGTCCACAGGGAATTCCAAGGGCCAGCTAACTCCCGTGCCCCTTAAAATGTTCCAGACACGCAAAAAGAAAGAAGCTTTCGAATTATTTTTATGAATAAAAGGCCGAATTTCAGCGCGCCCAGCAGTGGTTTGCTCAAATGATTTTTATGAAATGTACTATTGATACCAATGAAGCGTGTGTGATAAGCCCCCAAATCCGCAGTCTGCTGCACGGACGAATGTCGGACGCATCCTCCCTGCTATCAGACAAAAAGGAAGAATGGCCTC
>NW_011889145.1:248792-255351 GCF_000151845.1 Pteropus vampyrus
AATATAGATCGTCGCCCGAGAACTAAGCCCCGAGACCACCCGCCCGACATCGATGGGTCCACAGGGAATTCCAAGGGCCAGCTAACTCCCGTGCCCCTTAAAATGTTCCAGACACGCAAAAAGAAAGAAGCTTTCGAATTATTTTTATGAATAAAAGGCCGAATTTCAGCACGCCCAGCAGCGGTTTGGTCAAATGATTTTTATGAAATGTACTATTGATACCAATGAAGCGTGTGTGATAAGCCCCCAAATCCGCAGTCTGCTGCACGGACGAATGTCGGACGCATCCTCCCTGCTATCAGACAAAAAGGAAGAATGGCCTCGAGTACCACGGCCACACGGCTGGGACTGCGTTATGCGACAGAAGCCGACCGCAGAAGTCTATAGACGCCTGAATCAGAAAAATAATAAAGTACCAGAAGCATCTCTATTTGTAGATGACGAGTCTCCTGGCGGACTTAAGAGCAGCAGTGATAAAATGAATAGAAACGACAAAAGGATTCACCGGCTCACCCGGCGGGAGTGACGCTTCTCACCTACGGACGATGATCAGAAACAACGCGAGAAAAGACGACAACAAGAAGAGAGGACAAAAACTAGGAAATGGAACCAAAAATGTACAAAACTTAAGAGGGGAGCTTAAAAATCCTCCTGAAAGGCACCGAACAGACTTGGGAACAAACGGAAAGGTCCGTTATTCTGGGCTAGACCTTAAGGACGGCGAGAGCTGCAAAGCCTTGAGGTCTCTGCAGCTGACAGTGTGGCTGGCGGGTGGGTCCAGCTTTCGGAGACTCTGGGCGTGGACGGTGAGACGAGGCGAAGGTGCGGCGTCGGTGGGAACGAGCGTGAAAAACGGGCACGTCGAGGAGCCGGGAGGTTAGGAAAGAAGCCTGTGGACCTGAGCTTCGGCTGGAACTATCGGCGTCCAGCCACAGTGCATCTGAGCCTGGCTCCCTCCCAGTCGCCAGACCGGGGCTGTCCCAGGGTGGCCGGGCCGACGGCGTTGCAGAGGGAGACTCGGAGAGCAGCGAGGAAAACAGAGCATAAGGTGGCCGAGGCCGAGCAGCGGCCCCGTCACCGCCGAGTGGGGAAGGGGGACATCCAGGTTTCAGAAGGCTGCTAGACGCAGGAGTGACATTGACACCTGAGCCCGAAGCTCACCTGTGGAGCAGCGGTGCGTGAGGGCCATGTGATGGTAAAGGCGGTCCCCGCCCAGGTATGGACTGGAGCTGTCACTGGGTCCAAAGACCCACGCGAAAATCACTTCCTTCTCCTCAAGTGTGAACTGCAGTGCACGCCCTCGGTATTGGTCAGAAACCACACTGGTTCGCGGCCAGTGGCTAACGGCTGTCACAGCACAGGGGAGCAAGGACAAAGCCCTGAGACGTCCCCTCTCCTCAGCAAAGACCGCAAATCAAGACAGATATTGCACCCCAGGGGTATGGACAGAAATTAGTGCCACCGTGAAAAGCTCGAGGGTGGTGGTCCCCACGGTATCCCCACTGGACCCGCCAGCCCGGGCCCTCCGCAGCTGCCGTGCCGCAGAGGGAGGCGGCGGACACCGCAGACCGGCCAAGCTCCAGCCCGACTGCAGCTGCTGGCCAGACGTGGCCCCTTTGCTGGAACAGTCTCACGGCTGGAGGCAGGTGGACGCAGCCTTCGGCCGGGCACGTGTGTCCTTCTCGTCTCTCTCGGAACGGAGAACCGTGTGCATTCACCTGGGTGGACGACAGCATCATTCAAGGTCGGGCCCGTGGCTGGGTTAACCCTCCTGCCCGGGTCACAATGCAGCCCGAGGGGCTGGACCGAGGGGCTGGACCGTCGGCTCACTCCGCAGAACGTCGTATCGGTTCGCCACTGCCCTCACGGTCCTGCGAGCATCACCCAGTGCAGGTTCAGGGTCGATGCGGGACCCTGCATGGCCTCAGCTGAGACTCAGAGTCCAGCAAAGGAGGCGCGAGGCCACTGGACGCACCGGTCCCGTCACACGTCCCACCGCCCAGAAGCTGCCAGCGGGAAGAGCGATGGAACCGTGGTCGAAGGTGTGGCTGCGAGGCGCCGTGGCTGGGGCCCACCTTCCAGCACACTCTAGATCACACCCACTTTACGGGGCGCTGCACTCATCGGGTGGAAGGTGCGGGCCCAGGAACCAGGAAGTGGCCGCTCAGGGATGTGTGCTTCCTGTGCCCACAGATCTGGGGGTGGAGGTGGGGGACAGAGGCAGAGACGGGGCGGGGAGCGAGGGAAGGAGGGAGGAGGTCCGACGAAATGTCAATTATCGAGTCAATTATCGATGTCAATTATCAAGTGCAGGCGACGGGTTCAAGGTCACTCAGTGTCTCTCGCTTCCGTCCTATGGGTCTGAACGTTTTCGGATGAAGAGGCTGGGAGTGGAAAGCACTGAGATGAGGGCCCTTGATCGGGTTCGCATTTTGGAAAGAAAGCTCTGCCCCCACGAAGTACCCCACAAGCCCAGACGCGGTGGGTGGCGGGGGGGGGGCCGGCAGGCCTGGAGAACTTCCGGAGCCGGGGGAGGGGAGAAGGGAGCTGTGAGGAGAGGGAGGGGCGCAGCGGCCAGCGGGGGGCAGAGCGTCCCCCACTGGTCGCCGCCGACTGCAGCCAGGCGAGACGGCACCACGGGAAGCGGGGAGCCGGGTCGGAGGAACCCCTCTGTGACTTTGCAACTTCCTGAGAGTCTATAATTCATTCAAAATAAATGTTTAAAAAATTCACAGGTGGAGATTCATTTAATTTAGCAAAGCCTCTCATCTAACACGCAAATCCCCCCAGGACTCTATTAGACATTTTCCCGCTACCGTGAACCTATTTAATCACGATTACTTCCTCTTAGCGGTTGGCTGTCATTTGATCGAGGACGGTCACTATTTAGACAGAGGTTCCTTGGGTGTGAGGCTGAGATCGAGGCCGAGGGCTCCGAGCCTGGGGTGCGGGGCCTGGGAGGGGCCCCGGGGAGAGCTGTGGCTCCGTCCCCTCCTCATGCACACCGCCCAGTGGCCCTGGGCGGAAATGAGCCACCTTCACTTCCACGGGCAGTTCTGGAACCTTCAAACCAAACTGCCTGTCGCACCAGACTCGACCACAGGTGACGAGGTCCTAGTCCAGCCAAGTGACCGCTGCTCAACTGCAGTGGCACAGCAACCTCGGAGCTCGCGGACGGTTTCAGGCTGTGCGTCCTGTGCCGGGATCCGGTGCGTGGCACCAGGGGCCTCAGACGGACCCTGGCGGCATTTTGGAGCAAGACGGGGAGGCGGATGCTTTTCTCTGGCTCGCAGAGAAAAGGGGCTCGGGAAGGGTTTTCAGTTGTTTCCATGATCCGTTACGAGACGTGCGGTCCTCGTCCTCCGGCGTCGGACTGACCTTTAAAGGTTGGGACCGCATGTTGTGGTGACCGCGCGCGTGGGGGTGACCGCGTGTGTTGGGGTGACCGCACGCGTGGGGGTGACGGACACACTTCCTTCTCTGTCATATTTTTCTCATCCACTGAACAACTGGCCAAATCCCAAACGTGTGTCCTCCGAAAGGACGGAGGCCTCGTGGGGCCACTCGTGTCCCAGATGGTGACGATCGAAGGGTAAACAGGTGCCGGGCCTGCTCCGCTGTGGCTCAGACACAAGCCGACTTAGCAGGACTCGGGCTTTTTAAGAATCAGACTCAGTAAATAAGCATTTCCACTCCTCCGACGGCTTCGGCGCCAGCTGCGGGGACCCGGGCGGGGGCGACGTCACCCCTCCCGCCCTGTCCGCACAGGATGAAGCAGACGCAGACGCAGAGAACGCAGCTCTGGCTCCAAAGGACGCGTCCTCCATGCTCAGGAAGGTCGGGCCACAGCGCTTTCGGGGGAAACCCCCACCGACCACGACGGACGCGGGCACCTCGGCCGGCGATCTCGGGCACCGAGGAGGACGTGGCATCGGCTTCACTGTGAAGCGCTCCCAGGTGACACGCTGGAGCAGGACACGGAAAGCCGCGGGCCGCTAGAATTGGCCTCCCCTCTGAAGTGACGTGTGTGCTTGAACCTCTCCTGCCTCGTGTTCCCCAGACACATCTGTCCGCCTGGTGCCCTGCAGGTCCTGGAGCAGAGGCAGGGAGCGGTGGCAGGCGACGTCTTCGGAGAGCGTCCCCATGAGCCGCCGGCCTGTCAGGCGCAGACCCCTGGCTCTAAGCGGTCAGCGGCCTGACGCCGAGGGGTTTGGGGGGCCCGGCCGCTTCCGTCTGCCGTCCACGCGCCGAGTCCCTGCAGACCTGAGCTTTCGCCGGCCTGAGTGGCCGCAGCTGGGGTCAGGCGCACGCCACCCAGTGCCCTCGCCGTGGTCTTCCCTTTAATGTCCCCCTCTCCCCACCTGTGGCCTCAAGGTCACCAGGGAGGGTGGGCTAGGGGAGCAAGAAGACGGCACATCGGTGGTGGAGGCTGCGGGGTGGGTCTGGGGGGCGGGGCCCCCTGAAACCCCGGACGCCCCCGGCTGTTTGTCGCAGCACGGGGGAGACGGTGGCGGTTTCCACGCTGCCCCCTTGGGAACGCTGGCCCTCCGAGGCACGTGGGCTCCCGCAGGCTCGGCCCTCCCCTTGGCCTCTCCTTGAGTTGGGGTGTCTTCCTGCCGGAGGGACCTGGGCTGAGCAGCAGGCGGGGGACGGTGAGGAGCTGCTACCCCAGGCTCCAGCCTCGGCGGACCTTTTACACCTCACTTCTCCATGACAAGAAAGGTGGCTGGGGTTCAAGGCAGGATTCTGCCCAGGAACTCGGGGTTCGCCTGCCGCCCAAGCTTTCTGCGGGACCAGAGGGTGATAGAGTGACCAAACCCCGCACCTCTGAAAGCACAAGCTGAGAAGGAGCTCGGCCCTCTGGCGAGGGTCTGACCGGGACCCAGTAGACAGGGGTGACGTCCCCCTCTGTCACCATGGACGTCGTACTTCTGCTGATGCAGCCCCGACCCACCAAGCAGCCACCGAGCTCAGCGGAACCTCCTGACTGGGGCTGCGAGCCCCCAGCTACCGTGCCCGACGCCGCCCCCCACCGACACTGTGCCTCTGGGGACGCCGTCCTCCGGCTAGGTCTTAAAGAAGGGACATCTGTCAGACAGTGCGTCCAGACCGCTCGGCCCCACGTGCCCCTCTGGCCACCTCTGCAGTGGGCCATTCCCAGTGGTCACGGGAGGGCGTCACGCCGTGGGCACCGACGTCACCGAGGCTGGAGCCTGTGCCCACAGCCGGGACATGGCTGGAGGGCAGCTGACACGGGAGGACCACCTCGTCCGAAGGGGGTGGAACCTCCTCCGGGGTCTCAGGGCGTCAGGCACCAGCCCCCACGACAGCAATGCACCTCTGTCGCGACGGACCCTCCTCCCAGCCCCACCCCTGCCTCTGCGATCCCTGTCCTGGGGTCCGCTCCCAGGAGGACCCGGCTCAGGCCCTGGGAAGAGAGCCGGAGGCGCGGTGATGGAGCCAGCAGCCCGAAGCCGGGGAGGGGACACGGCCTGGGCGGGGGCCAGGGCCAGCTGCACTGCGAGGGCAGAGCTGGCAGTGTCCGCCCAGGAAATGCTAGCCAGCCCCCGGGAAGCGACGGCGCTCGCTCCGGCTCCTCAGACGTGGGAAAGCCAGGGCTGCGACAGGGCCGCTGGCCGCGGCCCTCAGCTCTCCCGGCCAGGCCCTGACCACACGGGCGGGGCACGAAGGGGCCGGCCCGGCCCAGGACGCTCGTCCCCACTGCGGGCCACTCACGCACGGCCTGCCCGGGGCCTGTTGCGGCCACAGCAGTTCTTGGATCTGCTGCTGCACCCGGGCCAGCGCTCGGCCGGTCCCTCCCTGCCTCTCCCCCTTTCCCTCCACCAGGGAGCTGAGGGGTTCCCCAAACCCCCAACAAGCTGGAGAAGGACCCCGCGCATGTGGGAGATCCGTTCTATTTTGCGTCCTCTGCAAGAAACCGCGTCGTCCTGAGGGCCACCCGTGTCCTGCTGGTGCATGGGCTTCGGAGCCGGGCCAGCGAGGGGCACAGCGAGGGCCCGGTGTGACTTGTGGTCCCCCCATGACCCATGCCAGCTCCTGGAGCAATCCCGCTGTCCCCACAGCCACGACGTGACACTGTGCCGCCATGTCCCCGCCTCGCAGATGTGGGGTTAAGCCGTTTGCCCCATCGTGACTGAGGCTGCCTGGTCGCTCTGCCCACTGCACCATCCAGCCCCTCACGGGGTCAAGGGCAGGGCAGGGGCGGCCGGACCGGTTTTCAGCCGTCGATTCGATGCCTTTCCGTCGTGTCCATTGTTGCTTCGGCTTCCGACGCTGAGAAGCACCAAGCTTGAGGCGTCTCTTCCCCCAGATTGACCTGCCACTCCGCGTCCTTCTCTGCAAATAGCTACGGCTCCCATGAATACGTTTTCATGTTAAGATTGGACTTCCACGAGCTCTCTGGCAAGTTGCCGGCAGCTCTGTGCCTCCGTCTCCCCGTCTGTGCTAGGAGGCCCGGCCCCCTCGCCGGGCCGCTGGGGCGACAGGGTGGGGCGGGCGTCAGGGCCACGTTTTTATAAACGAGAGAGAAACTCCTCGT
>NW_011889145.1:257461-257913 GCF_000151845.1 Pteropus vampyrus
CACTGGCCAGAGGGGCCGTAGTCTGGGGACTGGCCACCGAGTTAGGGCGTCATCACTGGGAATCCGTCTTCTGCTGCAACCGAGGGTGTAAACTCAGCGGCGGAAACTGGGGCGCCGCTCAGCCACAGGGAGGCCAGGCGTCGGGGCGACGGAGATGAAACTCGGACGTATTTTTCGGAACTCGCACACGAGCATTTTGAGTTTTCGAGGGTTTCCCTTCGTCGTGTCTTCCGTTCAGTACGTGCCCCGTCCGCTTCGAAACGACGTGAAGCTTCACCGTGTCCTTCTCTTCTCGCGTGGATGTCTCCCTGGGTTTTGGATTAGGACCGGCGTGCGGCGCTCTCCGGCTCAGGTGTGTGGATTCTTCAGCTCAGGTGTGTGGATTCCACAGTTCAGGTGTGTGGATTCTCCGGCTCAGGTGTGTGGATTCTCCAGCTCAGGTGTGTGGATTC
>NW_011889145.1:257963-262528 GCF_000151845.1 Pteropus vampyrus
CCCCAGGTCGACTTTTGGGATGTTAGTTGGAGTGCCGTCCAGAAGGCAGCGAAGTGCCTTCCCCAGGGGAGACGGTGGATGTCAACACGCGACCTTTAGGGACGAGACCGTCCCGCCCCCTCCCCGGGCTCACGTAGGAGACTTGACCCCGTGTCTCCCGCTCCTCACTGTCTGTCCCGGGTCCGTCCGTGATTCCAGGGAGTGAGATGCGTTTTTCCATCTGAGCCGCATTTCATTAACACAAAGACTCCGTCGATGTGAGATGTAACATTAACTGGATGTCACCTTCCCCGGGAAAATAAAAAGAGACGATGTTTAATATACACAACGGACATGTAAACGTCCAGGGAAATTAGTAAGTGGATGAAGTTGGTTCTGCTGACACACGAACATCTAGAAAAGTCATGGATTCTCACACTCCCATTTCGTAATCAGCCACCGTGAACTCACATCGGTCCTGGCCGTTTTTTCAACCAATCAGATCATCCTCGAATAAGGAGGGAAAAAGGTCTCCTGGAGGTGGCTTGTTTTCCCTCGTCCTGCGACGGGTGGCTTTGCCGTCAGCCTCATTCCTGGGTCGCCAATGCCAGTGTCCCGTCGCCATGCCTGCAGCGAGCGGACGTCAGGACGGGCAGTGGCTGGCCCGCTCTCAGAAGGCCAGCACCCCCGAGGCGACCTTCCTGTGGCTTCCACGGGGTCCGCGGTCTGTGGCGCCGAGCGGCGCCTCGGGCCACCCCGCTGCTCTATGGCCCTTTAACCTAAGCGATCCGGGGGGCCTCCATCTCCCCGACGTCGCGTTCCCCCGGTGCACGGCCGGACAGCTGCGTCGTTGCGTTCATTCACGGGGTGCCAGGGGCCCGTTTTCCCGCTGCGTCCCTGGCTCGTCTTTGAATACTGTTTCCTCCCATTTCTTCTGCCTCCTCTTCCGGACACTGGGCCGTGCTCTCCTGCCCCTGCCCGTGTCTGCTTCTCCCCCGCTTTTCCAGTCGCTTCTGTGCTCTGCCTCCTCCCCGAGCGAGCGTCCTGCAGGCCAGCTTCGCCCCTTGCAGACCTCGCCTTCCGGACCGGCCTCCAGCCCACGCTTGATTCCGAAGCTGCCAAGCGGTTCGCTGGCGGCGGTTTACTCTGGCTGCCTGTAATAAACCCTTTAGGAGAGGATACTTTTCTCTTTTCTCAGCCACGTAATTGTCTACACCACCGTACGTTTCCATGGCTTCGTTTTCATCTTCTGTTGATGTGGCTTAATCGGTGCGTGGACACCGGTCACGACAGAGCGAACCGGACTCAGGGACCCTGAGGCTGACCTCGCATCTCCCGTGACGCGCGGCGAGGCCAGCGCCAGGCCCGCCCCGGCCCCCCGCACACGGCACCCGCGGGCTCCCACGCTGCCCCTGAGCACCCCAGGGACCCCATCCCGCCGAGGCTGGCGTTTGCCAGGAGGCGCACGTGTCCTGTGCACGCGATGCGCATGCCACGGACCCGTGCCGTCCCCACCACGCTGTCTCCGCCACGCTGCCCTGTCAGCTGCGCTCGCACTGGCCAGAGGGGCCGTAGTCTGGGGACTGGCCACCGAGTTAGGGCGTCATCACTGGGAATCCGTCTTCTGCTGCAACCGAGGGTGTAAACTCGGCGGCGGAAACTGGGGCGCCGCTCAGCCACAGGGAGGCCGGGCGTCGGGGCGATGGAGATGAAACTCGGACATATTTTTCGGAACTCACACGCGAGCATTTTGAGTTTTCGAGGGTTTCCCTTCGTCGTGTCTTCTGTTCAGTACGTGCCCCGTCCGCTTCGAAACGACGTGAAGCTTCACCGTGTCCTTCTCTTCTCGCGCGGACGTCTCCCTGGGTTTTGGATTAGGACCGGCGTGCGGCGCTCTCCAGCTCAGGTGTGTGGATTCTCCAGCTCAGGTGTGTGGATTCCACAGTTCAGGTGTGTGGATTCCACAGCTCAGGTGTGTGGATTCTCCAGCTCAGGTGTGTGGATTCCACAGTTCAGGTGTGTGGATTCTCCAGCTCAGGTGTGTGGATTCTCCAGCTCAGGTGTGTGGATTCTTCCCCCTGCTTTTGGCAGCTCAAGGGTGTCAGGGCTTAGAGAGAGAAGTGGCTGCTCCTGCTGGAGGCGCTGTTGGAGGCGGGGTGCATCTTCTTAGATGGATTTGGGGGGACATGGCCAATGGGAGGGAAAGCAGGCAGGGGAGAGGGCGGCTGCAGGGGGCAGAGCACAGGGACAGAGGGGTCGGGAGGGGCCGCACCCCAGCCCTGGGAGCAGGCGCCATGCAAACCTGGCTCGCCAGTCGCTGCTCTGTGACCTCCCGCTTCTGAGCGGGCACAGGAGTCTCTCCTCCTCCTCACCTGCCCGCCGGGCCGTCGCGGGGGTGGGGTTTAAGCACAAGTCGGCAAGCCGTCTCGAGCTATGAAGCATTCTTATGAAAACAAATGGTTATTGAGCATCGTCCAGTTCGTTTTCTTAAATCCGGTCGAGCGGCTGCTCTCAGCCAGTCCCCGTCCTGAACCTTGAGCGGTCACCATCATCGTCACCGTCACGGCATTATTCAATTTGTTCCCGCGCGTGAGCCTCGCACACACAGGTCTCTGTGCAGTCGGTGCTGCCACCGCTCAGATGCGGCCTGTGGCCTGTCGGGGCCACGAACACGGAGCAGGCCCCCAGTGTCCGAGCCTTCTCCCTCCCTCTGTCCCCTTGGCGCAAGCTGGGGGCCTAACGGACAGCCCTCATCGGCCATGGAAGCAGGGAGGGAGAAAGGGGTCCGGTGCGCAGGAGGAAAGACGGGGAACCTCAAAGAACAGCCACACTCAGCGCCCAGCGCCAAGGTGGCATCTGAGGTCAGCCAGGTGGCCATGTCCGTGAAACCTCAGGGCTCTGCGCAGGCAGTGGACCCAGCCACCGGTGTGTGGGTGGCCAGCGAGCCGCGAGGGGGGCCTGGGATGGCGAGGGCTGGGGAGAGCCTCCCCGTGGTTGGAAAACCCACTGCTTTGCAATTAAACATCTGTCCCCAATGTTATGTGGCAATGGACATTTTCGTCCAGCTTTTATGAGTTAGTGAAATTTCCATTCTTTTAGCATAAAAATAGATAATGAATAAATCTGATGACACCAACGGAAAAATCTCAGTTCCCCAGAAGGAAATGAGCCTGGCCACGGCACCATTCCGGAAAGCTGCTCCGAGAAGCCCCGCCTGGAACCCACGTGCTGCTGTCCCGCCTGGGGACCCAAGGCTGTCACCTGTCACCTCTAGGTGTTGCCTAGGCAGGTAAGAGTCAGTCTAGACCTCCCTGGGCCAGTGACGAAACTGGCACCTGGAAGGGCTCAGAGACCATCTTTGACCTTGGATTATGTGACGGTCACACCCCGGAGGGAACCAAGGACCCCAACATGCAAACCCCGACCTCCCTCAGCCCCGCCCCCCACAAGGGAGGCACCTCCTTACATGCCAGGGACTGCCTCCGTTTTACAGCCATCCCTTGCCTGACGAAATGCCAACAAAATTCACAGAAACAGATATCTGTATACCTATAGACTATAGATTAATGTATATTTAATATTTATTTGTTCTTGGATACAACTTTAGGTCACTGGTGTTCTGTTGACTTTGGATCTCCATTCAAAGGTTTCTGAGCCAGGCTAGAACTGTCCATACAGAGCACTTTTCATTCCTGGCCTCCCAAAACCTTAAATCTTCATCTTAACTCCTGTCCCCACAATGCCAAAGCCACTGTTAAAAGTTGGTTATGACACAGAGGTGCAGCTTCAGAGGTTCAATGTGTCACAACTTGGCCCCACGGTGCCCCACGGTGCCACACCATTGAGGATGAGCCAGACCTCCTGCCACCGCCTTCACTGCAGGTGACAGAGGTGGGGACGCCCCAGGCTGTGGCATGAGTGCTCAGTCCTTTGTTCTTTGCCAGGACCTGTGTCTCCCCACGATGGAGGGTCTCTGCCACCTCGGGAGGCAGCTGCCAAGGTCACTGACAGCCTCACGGGGCCCTCGGGGCACCGGGAGAGGAGAACAGTGCCCAGCCGCGAGTGAGGAGGGTCGGGGGGTCAGGGAGGGCTCATCTCCCGGGGGCCGGAGCACATCCTCCAGGGGTACGCCACCAGGGCGGGTGAAACTGCCCCTGTAAATCAGGACCGCCCTTGGCAGGTTTGTGCAGCCGGGGCCCTGACTTCGATCCAGAAATGAATTCCCGACGCCACAGACGCAGGCGTCCCTGTCGACCTGGAGATCTGAGCCAAGCACACGGCAGCAGCAAGTCCTCCTGGAACCCAGGAGTTGGGGAGACGGGAGGCCTGGCACCCAGCTCCTGACCTGCGGGCGTGCGCCAAGCCTGGACTTGTTGTGACTAATCGTACTTAACCTTCGGGAAGCATGACAATGGCACCTGGTTTATGATGTCACTTATCTCTCTGCCTGTCATTAAACCATGAGCCGCGAGCGCCCCACCCGACTAGTCCAAGCGAAGCCAGTGAATGCGAAGTGCAAATTCCTTCCTCAGTCCTGGGCCGCGGACTTGCCATTGCGGGGTGGCCGCGAGGGCCGGCCCCACCCC
>NW_011889145.1:265153-265857 GCF_000151845.1 Pteropus vampyrus
GCTCGCCAGTCGCTGCTCTGTGACCTCCCGCTTCTGAGCGGGCACAGGAGTCTCTCCTCCTCCTCACCTGCCCGCCGGGCCGTCGCGGGGGTGGGTTTAAGCACAAGTCGGCAAGCCGTCTCGAGCTATGAAGCATTCTTATGAAAACAAATGGTTATTTAGCATCGTCCAGTTCGTTTTCTTAAATCCGGTCAAACGGCTGCTCTCAGCCAGTCCCCGTCCTAAACCTTGAGCGGTCACCATCATCGTCATCGTCACTGCAATATTCATTTGTTCCCGTGCGTGAGCCTCGCACACACAGATCTCTGTGCAGTCGGTGCTGCCACCGCTCAGAAGCGGCCTGTGGCCTGTCGGGGCCACGAACACGGAGCAGGGCAGAGCCAGGGCTTGCCCCCGGTGTCCGAGCCTTCTCCCTCACTCTGTCCCCTTGGCGCAAGCTGGGGGCCTAACGGACAGCCCTCATCGGCCATGGAAGCAGGGAGGGAGAAAGGGTCCGGTGTGCAGGAGGAAAGACGGGGAACCTCAAAGAACAGCCACACTCAATGCCCAGCACCAAGGTGGCATCTGAGGTCAGCCAGGTGGCCATGTCCGTGAAACCTCAGGGCTCTGCGCAGGCAGTGGACCCAGCCACCGGTGTGTGGGTGGCCGGCGAGCCGCGAGGGGGGCCTGGGATGGCGAGGGCTGGGGAGAGCCTCCCCGTGGTT
>NW_011889145.1:266742-267373 GCF_000151845.1 Pteropus vampyrus
AGGCTGCGGCATGAGTGCTCAGTCCTTTGTTCTTTGCCAGGACCTGTGTCTCCCCACGATGGAGGGTCTCTGCCACCTCGGGAGGCAGCTGCCAATGTCACTGACAGCCTCACGGGGCCCTCGGGGCACCAGGACAGGAGAACAGTGCCCAGCCACGGGTGAGGAGGGTCGGGGGGTCAGGGAGGGTTCATCTCCCGGGGGCCGGAGCGCATCCTCCAGGGGTACGCCGCCAGGGCGAGTGAAACTGCCTCTGTAATTCAGAACCGCCCTTGGCAGGTTTGTGCAGCCAGGGCCCTGACTTCGATCCAGAAATTAATTCCCGACGCCACAGACGCAGGCGTCCCTGTCGACCTGGAGATCTGAGCCAAGCACACGGCAGCGGCAAGTCCTCCTCGAACCCAGGAGTCGGGGAGACGGGAGGCCTGGCACCCAGCTCCTGACCTGGGGGCGTGCGCCAAGCCTGGACTTCTTGTGACTGATCGTACTTAACCTTCGGGAAGCATGACAATGGCGCCTGGTTTATGATGTCATTTATCTCTCTGCCTGTCATTAAACCATGAGCCGCGAGCGCCCCACCCGAATAGTCCAAGCGAAGCCAGTGAATGCGAAGTGCAAATTCCTTCCTCAGTCC
>NW_011889145.1:269402-271572 GCF_000151845.1 Pteropus vampyrus
AAGAAAAACGCCATGCCCTCCCCTCAAAAGGAGGAACACAGCAGTAGCACCCTGAAGTCGGGGGGAGGGGAGATTAATGGGAGCTGAAAACCCGCAACACCTGTGCGCCGCGGACGCCCCCAAACCAGGCAGGCACCTTGTCGTGAGTTTTATTTAAGGCCCCCCTTCTCCAAACGTAAACTACGTTCAAAACCCGTCTTAAAAGATACTCATTACAAAACGGTGTTTCTAAGGAGGAAAGGAACAGAGGCAGCTCAGCCAGCCAGAGCCCTGAGTGCAGCTCCGCGAGCTGTAGGACGTGCAAACAGCCGACGTCGCGGAGCCGTCGGAGATAACCCCGAGCCCCGCGTATGGCGACCTCGTGCCACAGGTGACTGAGGGGACACGGAAGTCAGGAAACGGCCGGGGCGTGTACCTAAGTGTAGAGATAATATGAAGACACTAACGGCTGTTTCTTAGCGAGCAGATTATCGTGGGTCTATCCCACTGTATTTTCTGAATTCAATAAAAATCTATTACTTGGGGGGCAAGAAAAATCAATATCTGGAATTTCATTTTGAATACAAATAAGAAACATAAATCGCCTATGCATTCAATTAAAACAGCTAGAAAGAGGACACGATATTCCTAATTTAAAAATATAAGAGGAAGGAAATAAAGAACAAACGATAAATTAAGGTATTAAAGAGAGTGGTGCCATTAATAAATAAAACTACGTGTTCTCTGAAAAAACAATAAGTAGACGAAGAATAGAATGTGCATAAGCCCCACGACCTCGATTATCTTTAAAAGTATAGAAAATGCTGAGACGTGAACAGGCCAAGATGGGACTGGTGCCTGCACTTGGGCATTAGGTTCATATATTTTTTCCAAATGTTTTACAATGAACATAAATTCATTTTACAGTCCTAAAAAATTGACGCTGGAAATAAGTATGAAGGGGAAAGATAAGTAAACAGAATTTTAAATGGAAATGTTGACAATGGAAATGATAGACAGTTCAAAAACGGCGAAAATGAAAATTAAACCAGCGCCGGCGGAACCGCAGACTTAGAACACAGGGTCCTGCTCCGACCTCAGCCCTGGACTCCGGGGCTCCGGATGCGGCGTCTCGAGTGTCCTCGGCCCTCTGAGTCGTCCCTGTGAATGTGTGTGCCTTCTGTTCCTTTCCTTGGAATAAGCTCGTTAATGTCAATGCTTATTCAACCTGCAACTTATTTGTATATTAAAATGTTGTAGGCGCGTTAGAGCTAACGTTCCAGATCTTTCCAAAGCACAGTGATCCGTCTGTGGCATTTGGAAACATATTGGGTTCTTCGAAGTTTGATGATGTGTTTCTGGCGGAGCTGCAGGGAGTCGCCCTCATACCTTGCAGTTAGAATAAAACGCACGTTCTCCCCGGATTTCAAAACATCTAGCAGATCGGCTTAAAGCACCCCCATGTCTTAACTCGGGTTCTGTCGACGGGAAGTCCAGGCGCCGTGTGACCGCACTCTCTTCACGGGGTCTCAGGCGCAGAAATCCGGGGGGCGGCGGGCCACATTCTCACTGAGCTGCTCATCCGGGGTGGAGCCCGCTCCCCGGCTCCCTCGGGTCGTAGGCAGAGCTCTGTCCCTCCCACGGCCTTCGGACTGGGGCCCCCGCCCGCCTGCAGCCCGTGTGCCAGGGGCTGCTCCTCCCTCAGAGGGCAGCCGGCAGCCTTTGCCACCCGGCCCCGGCCAGCACGGGGCCTCACCCCCTCGAGAATCTCTCTCTCGCTCCGGTCCTCAGGCTTCCTCTGTCCCTGACCTCTAAACCCAGACCGAGGGTCGCGGGATTAGGTCGCGTTCTTGTGGTCGTCTCTCCTTAAAGTCGACCCTGCCATTTCACAACCCAAGAGGTTTGCATGTGACACGGGGGGTGCATGCCGGGGGCGAGGGATGCGGGTAGCCTTAGAACGCATCCCACCCCACGGCCACCCAAAGGACCTGAAGTCTGGGCCACAGACAGCGCCTTGTCGTTACAGACGTCTGCGAGTGGGCGAGGACAGTCGCCCCCTGGTCTCCGTAGGGTGGTGGATTTGAACTTGATTCCAGCTGGGGAGGCAGCTCCGGGTCAGTCTAAGCATAAGCAAGTCCCGGCTCTGCCTTCCTGGTTAGACTCAGCGTTCCTGGCTTTTTCCTCCACCTGC
>NW_011889145.1:271622-273686 GCF_000151845.1 Pteropus vampyrus
GATTATCTTTAAAAGTATAGAAAATGCTGAGACGTGAACAGGCCAAGATGGGACTGGTGCCTGCACTTGGGCATTAGGTTCATATATTTTTTCCAAATGTTTTACAATGAACATAAATTCATTTTACAGTCCTAAAAAATTGACGCTGGAAATAAGTATGAAGGGGAAAGATAAGTAAACAATTTTAAATGGAAATGTTGACAATGGAAATGATAGACGGTTCAAAAACGGCGAAAATGAAAATTAAACCAGCGCCGGCGGAACCGCAGACTTAGAACACAGGGTCCTGCTCCGACCTCAGCCCTGGACTCCGGGGCTCCGGATGCGGCGTCTCGAGTGTCCTGGGCTCTCTGAGTCGTCCCTGTGAATGTGTGTGCCTTCGGTTCCTTTCCTTGGAATTAGCTCGTTAATGTCGATGCTTATTCAACCTGCAACTTATTTGTATATTAAAATGTTGTAGGCGCGTTAGAGCTAACGTTCCAGATCTTTCCAAAGCACAGTGATCCGTCTGTGGCATTTGGAAACATATTGGGTTCTTCGAAGTTTGATGATGTGTTTCTGGAGCTACAGGGAGTCGCCCTCATACCTTGCAGTTAGAATAAAACGCACGTTCTCCCCGGATTTCAAAACATCTAGCAGATCGGCTTAAAGCACCCCCATGTCTTAACTCGGGTTCTGTCGACGGGAAGTCCAGGCGCCGTGTGACCGCACTCTCTTCACGGGGTCTCAGGCGCAGAAATCCGGGGGGCGGCGGGCCACATTCTCACTGAGCTGCTCATCCGGGGTGGAGCCCGCTCCCCGGCTCCCTCGGGTCGTAGGCAGAGCTCTGTCCCTCCCACGGCCTTCGGACTGGGGCCCCCGCCCGCCTGCAGCCCGTGTGCCAGGGGCTGCTCCTCCCTCAGAGGGCAGCCGGCAGCCTTTGCCACCCGGCCCCGGCCAGCACGGGGCCTCACCCCCTCGAGAATCTCTCTCTCGCTCCGGTCCTCAGGCTTCCTCTGTCCCTGACCTCTAAACCCAGACCGAGGGTCGCGGGATTAGGTCGCGTTCTTGTGGTCGTCTCTCCTTAAAGTCGACCCTGCCATTTCACAACCCAAGAGGTTTGCATGTGACACGGGGGGTGCATGCCGGGGGCGAGGGATGCGGGTAGCCTTAGAACGCATCCCACCCCACGGCCACCCAAAGGACCTGAAGTCTGGGCCACAGACAGCGCCTTGTCGTTACAGACGTCTGCGAGTGGGCGAGGACAGTCGCCCCCTGGTCTCCGTAGGGTGGTGGATTTGAACTTGATTCCAGCTGGGGAGGCAGCTCCGGGTCAGTCTAAGCATAAGCAAGTCCCGGCTCTGCCTTCCTGGTTAGACTCAGCGTTCCTGGCTTTTTCCTCCACCTGCACGAACCCTGTGGAAATCATTCCTAATGGTCCGTGGAAAGATCAAGGCCCAACGAAACTCAGATGTCTTCAGTTGCCATGTGCTAATTTATTGGCAGCATGCGCCGTAATGCTTTCCTGATTATTTCCTGGTTAGGTCGCTCTACCAGATGAAAAACGGTCCAAGACAGTTATTAATTAAATGCAAATACAGCCACCAAATGCGAAGATCCCAAACTCTTCTATTGCAAAGTGTCTTTTAAAAAAGAGAGACAGACAGACAGACAGACACTGGGCGGAAGAGAAATTTGTCATACGTGTCCGCTTTATAATTTTATTTTCACACATACGTGATCATCCGTATGCCAGTAACTTCTGGCTTCGTTTCCTATCAAACGATTCTTTGAACTTGTTTTCCTTCTAAAATCATCCCAAGTAAACTCATATTAACTAGTGAGTCAGACCGCCTTTGTTAACAACAACGAGAAAAAAAAGGAAAAAAAAAAAAAAAACAGAAAAATGCCGTGGAAAGGAAATCGAGCCCGTTGCCAAGGCTGAGAGGAGGCGGCGGTGACGGGCAGCGCGGCTCCCTCTTCGCAGGCACAGGGGACCAGAGGGTGCTGCGATGCCGTCTCGTCGTTCTACCGAGAAAGAGACTGAGACAGAGGGAGACGAAGCGACTCCACGCCTCGTGGCTG
>NW_011889145.1:273736-275904 GCF_000151845.1 Pteropus vampyrus
GGGTCGTTGGCAGTTTCCTAAGTTATTCGGTGCTGTTTTTTCTTATGAGTAAGGGACCTTCTGAAGCTCAAAAAGTATTTGCAAACAAATCGATTTAAGTGGGATGCGTTGACATAACAGGCACTGATCGTACTTTAGGTGTACAAAAAAAAAAAACACAATTATAAAAGCCTGTGGGTTTCATAAACAAGAACTTGTAAACACCTTTGAAATACAGGGTCTGCTGACCCTGGACTTTTGGGGGCAGACGAGCTCTTGTCCATGTGCCTGTCCTGGGCGCTGCAGCATAGTCGGCAGCCTCCCTGGCCTCCACGCGCTCGGTGCCGGTAGCATCTCTCCCCGCCCCGACCCTGTCGTGACAATCAGCAGTGTCTCCCGAGCCTGCCAGATGTGTCCTGGGGCCCAGGTGGCACCGGCCACCGTGGGGCTGGGCATCAGCAGCGCCTTTCCGAGCTGAGCGGGAATAGCGCCCGAGGTCATCCAGAACCCAGAAGCCCTCAAAGGCAGTTTTACGGCAAAATCGATGTCCAGCATCACCGAATACGTTTCTACAGTTCAATTTAAAGAATGTCTTAACAGGCACAGCTGACAGAAGAACAGGCTGCCTGAGGAGATAGAAAATCCCCTATTTGTCAATCTATCAGCAGGTGCATTCGAGAGGGAGGAGGGTCGGAAAACTCCAGTGCAGACCGACGCAGAGGCAGGCTGCCCGCAGCGCAAGTGAGGACCAGGGCGGCCCTTAGCCATCTCGGTCCAAGGGCCTGGCACTGGCAAGCGAAAAAGCGATCTCTGTCTGTAGAACGCTGACTCCGAGAGCCCAGCTTCCCATCAGTTACACACAAATCTGCATGAGGAGAAACGCTCAGGCAAGGTGAACTTACAAATAAAAAGCATAAAACACTCGAAGAAACCTCTCGCCTGCCTTAAGACACAATTAATAGAACCAAATCACGGGAGAAATTATACCCAATGAAATTGGGAGAGATGGAGCAACTTGAAAAGAACTTTAAATTGTTAGAATTTAAGAAAATAGGATGAATAACAACGATCGAGAACAGAAATGTCACGTTTAAGAAGAATGCCCTTGGGAATCTTGGAACCGAAAAACGCAGTCATTGAGATAAACAAACAATCGATAGATGGCTTAAATTGTATCCTGGAAATAAATGAAGAGCAACAAATTAGCGCAGAGAAGGATGCCACGCAGACGGCAGCACAGAGACGAAAAATGAACTCAGAGACACGAAGGGCTGACCGAGTCCCAGAAGGACCAGGGAGAGGAGGCGGGTGAGCGGGAACACGTAAGCCAATGACAGCATAGAATGATCCGTCATTGAAGAAATATATGAATCCTCGAACTGAGGAGATTCGCGAAGAGATGAGAACGATTAAATTTTTAAAAAGGAATCCAGACGCAGACGTGCGATGAGAGACATCAAGGAAAAAACAAAACGTTTAAAACATCAGAAGAAATGACAGATCAACCGCAGAGTTCGCAGCAACGCGGATACATGACAAAGCCTTGAAGTAATGGCTCCAATGCTAAGTAATCGTCCACTAGAGCCCTGCGTCCAAGGAAGCTACCAGCAGCACGTTTAGACATGCATCGATTAAGACTGTGCCTGCACCAGCGGCTTCCGAATTTGTCCCCAAATGGGAATCAACCTGGAAGTTTAATAAGTGCCGATGTCTATGTCCCACTCCCACAGACGGTGGCAACTCGGAAGTCAGGGGCGCGTCTGGGACCTGCCAAAGCCCGTGACTGTGAGATGGCCGCCGATGAACACGTTTGAAAGAGACGGAGAAGAAAAATAACGTCCCAACTTAATTACAGTGTGAACTGCGTTTGTCCCACATGTCGGTTACACAGCAGTCAGCTGCATGCGGTGCATAAAGAAACACCCCAAACACGGGAAACGGAGAGGCCGGAAGGAAAGAGATACGAGATGATTCCGGCACCCGCTAAACAAAAGAAAGTTTGAATGGATTTATGAACATCACGTAAAACAGATTGTAAGGCGAGAGCATTAGTAGGAATAAAAGGGTCACTTTCAATGATAAAAACAATAACTTCCTGAAAGATTAATAATCTGCAATGCCCACACATCCAATTACATAGCCTCGAGCACACAAAGCGAAACTCGACGGAACCATAAGCCGATGAATCC
>NW_011889145.1:277062-279004 GCF_000151845.1 Pteropus vampyrus
GCGGATCAGGAAAGGCAGAGAGAACAGAGAAGGTTCCAGAAAGCGTCTGCACAGCACGGGAAACGCTTGGCAGAATGGAAAGGCAGCCCGCAGAGCGGGAGAACGTGTTCGCAAACCAAACCCCCAATGCGGCGTTCATGTCCGAAACACGCGTGGCAGCCACAGTGGGGGACTGGCTCGCCGGAGCCACAGAAGGCCCCTCCCGTGTGGCCGCCGGGAACAAGTCGGATTCCAAGAAACTGCCGCACTCAGCTAAAATCTTAACCCCCCAAAACGGCGGTTTCCTCTGAGAAGGGGTGCCCTCCTCGGGGGTGGGGCAAGCACTGGAAGAGGGGGGTGGCTTCGAGGACGGCCCCAGAGAGACATGGTGACCGGAGAGCAGTGGGGGTGGCACCGGCTGGGAGCTACCCCGCTTCCTGTCACAGAGCTCAGCCTCCCTCCCGTCAGCACGGAGCGGGACTGGGGATTCCCCTGGCCGGAGCCCCAGGCAGCACTGGCCCTTTGTCCCAGGGCCCAGATCGAGCCTGAGTCTGAGAGCTGAGGACCCTCGGTCCACCCCGGCTCCCTAAACAGGCCATCCTGGCTCTCGGGTCCCCTTCCCTTGGGCAGCCTGCACCCCACCTGCACCCAACACCCCGCACGAGCACCCCCAACCCCACCTTCAACCCACAGGCGCAGAGCAGCCGTCACACAGCCGTGACACCAGGGTCCCTGCCGCGCCCACTAGTGTGACAGTCTCCAGGGAAAGAGGCCCAAGCCACCACTCAGGTTATAAGGATATGGCTGTGGGGAGCGACGGGGGTCCCATCCTCTCCCTCGTCTTCTACGTCCCCATTACAAGGACGTAAAGGGTCACCGGGGCGCTCCATGCACCAGCCGTCCTGCCTGGCGAGTGACAGCCACCTGGACCTATTCCTGCTGTTTCTGTGGAGAGAATCCAGGCCCAAAACCAACTCGGCAAAACCGAGGGGGACCAAGCCCCGAGCAGGCCCTGTCCCTGTGCCGCTGTCTTCCCTCGGCCTCCTGGAACCATCAGAAGCATTGCGTCCCTTCCTGTTGCTCAAGTCCCCAGGGCAGGGCTGCTGCACTGTGCCACCCCCAGGGCATCGTGACTGGGGCCCCCCGGAGCTGAGCGATGCTGGCCTGCGTGCAGGCTGATGCAGGCTCACGGCCGCCCGCCAAGGGCTCCTGAAAGACACCTAAAACACTGGAATGTCCAAGGTGTGACGACAGGGACGGGTTAGCACAGGGCCACACCTGGGGGGAAGGAGGCAGGGCGCAGAGATGGCTCAGGTGAGAACCGTGCCCCTCACTCCGCCCGCCGAGTCTGCCCGGGCCTGGGGGCCTCTGCTGACTGGCGGGATTCTGTGTGAGGGAAGCGTCTTCATAACGAGGAGATTTAAATCTTCATAAAAACGGAGATTTCAGAGGCCCAGAGAAGAGTTCCAGAGAGGGGGTTTGGCCAACACCTGGGGGGCCAGCTGAGCTGGCCGAAAGATGGGGACGGGAGGACGCATCGGCTTCTTCCTGGTCATGGAGACCGAAGAGCTTTGCTCCCCAACTACAGACTGCTTCCGAGGACCCCCAGAGGCACGCCCGGGGGCCTGGCGCCCATAACCACTTTCTGCACCAGCCGGGTCAGATGGTTCCTGTTGAACCTTAATCCCCTCCATGTGGCCGCCTCCTCCGCCAACTTTCCTGCTAAAAATAAAACCTATTTATCAACAAAAGCTTCCACGTTGGCTTGGTTGCCGAGCCCGGGCTGGTTAGCAGGCCTCCGGCGCCTCGGGACACGGAGGATCAATCAGATGGCTTCTCTGGGGCCTGTTTTTATTTCTTTATTTTTTGGACATAATGGACATTAATTGCGGAGCGTTTGCACCCTGAACGGAGAACAGGGTCTTTCTGAGCCAGAAGCCAGGGTCCCCCTCCCCCTTGCTCC
>NW_011889145.1:280794-282551 GCF_000151845.1 Pteropus vampyrus
CGCGTCCCCGCCTGCCTCTTGCTTTTCCGCCACCGTCGCCCCCCCCGCCCTCTCCTCCGCCCCCTCAGGCCGCCAGGACAATGTGGGTACACGTTATTCCTGCCACAGACAGTGCGAACCGCAAGCCCCGTTATTCTGAGTTACTGAAGATGCTAACGTTCCAAGTGGAAGTTTAAGCCCGTCGGAAAATTTCACCTTCGAAGTCCTCGAGTCGGTTTAAAAACGCCAACACGTGACGGTCCCTCGATGGGGTGTCCAAGCGCCTTGGAGCCTGTCCCAGGTGAAAGGCCAGGCAGGGTCCTCGGGGACATGGTGGCTCCACGCAGGTACGTCCGCGCGGATCCGGGCACCTGTGCGCTTTCCCGGGGCGGCTCCAGCTCAGGCCTCACCTGCGCACTGAACGCGGGAAGCTACCGGGGCCCCAGAGGGTCCCGCCCTGCTCCACCTGGGGGTGGGTGGCACCTGGAGGAGGTTGCCCAGAACCCCTTACAGAATACTTAGCTCCACAGACGTCAAAACGGAGTTATGGTTACTTTCCAAAGTGAAAGGCTGTTTCCTAAAACAGCGTATCACTTTAAAAAAATCTTATCACCTGAATGCAGATTGGGGCGCCATCGGGTAGACACTGCTTAATGGGTAGCGGGCTTTACTTCGGGGCGACGGAAACAGTTGGCCACACTTCCGGGCGGCGGCCACAGCAATGTGAGTCCACCGAGTAGCACTAAACTGCTCACTTAGAAATGGCCCGTTTTATGTTATGGGAAGTTCACCTGCATCAGCTACTTTAAAAATCACTTCAAAATCCTTCCCCCTCTGGCTTGCGCAGCTCATCAGCTTTGGGTGAGGGCGGTGGGGCTGTGTGGGGTACAACCTAGTGAGCGAAGCTCCAGACCGGCACCCCCGCACCGGGGTCCCCTTCCCAGCTTGCTCTGGCGTTATGGGGCAGCCTGGGGCGGGGATCTACGAAGCTGCCTGTTCCAGTGAGGCCAGTGAATTAGTCCTGTTTGTTTATTTTTTTAATAACCATACATTTTTCTGGTTAATAAAGCGATATACTGTCAATACATTTTATAATGTAAGTAAATGCAACATAAATATAACAAATATATTTTAAATGATCCATTTCACTACTTGAGACGACGCTCTACCTCGTGATGAATAGCCTTCTAACCTGCTCTTATTTATGCGTACTTTTCGGCAGGCTGTTGGACCTCCACACTCTACCCCGCGCCCGGTTCTGGACCCTCGTGTGTGACGCCAGGCAGCAGTGACAGCTGCCGTCCTCCAGTCGTAAGACCCGTGTCCTGGTACAAGCGCGAACTTGAGAGACCCTTGAATCTCCTGCGGGCGAGATTCGCTCTTTTAAATCTTTACAATTGTTTCTTCCTTCCTTCGTCTTCACAGTCCTGATGAAAAGAATCCGTTTCCATCTCCTCTGAGACATGTTTATTTTCTCTTCTCCAGCTTTCAGAAAGCATGTGCATGTGTGTGCATGCGCGTGTGTGTTCGTACGTGTGTGCGTATGCATGTGTGTGCGTGTAGTGTGTGTGTGTGCGCGCATGCGTGTGTGTACGTGTGTGTGCGTATGCATGTGCGTGTGTGTACGGGCGTGTGCCTGTGTGTGCGTATGTGTGTGCATGTGTGCGTATGCATGTGTGTGTGTGCGCGTGCGCATGTGCATATGTGTGTGTGTGTGTGCGTGTGTGTACATCTGCGTGTCTGCATGTGCGTGTGTGTGCGTGTGCGCGCGTGTGTGC
>NW_011889145.1:283476-284850 GCF_000151845.1 Pteropus vampyrus
TGGGCCACCTCTGCAGGAGGCTTGCCACTCGCCTCATCGGCTGCTCAGCGGAAGCACCACGAGGCAGGAGTCCGCTCGGAAGAGGACCGAGAGGCGCCGTTGGCTGCGCGGCGCGAGGTGGGCCGCCCTGCATTGCCCAGGGGCCTCGCCTGTGGCTCTGTGCGGCTCCAGGGCTTACTGAAAAGGCTCAGCGAGCAAGTTGACATCATCCCTGTGTTCTGACAGTTTTCCCCACACCCCGGTGACACCTTCCCTGCTGCCCGGAGTGAAACCCCAGCTTCTGAAAAGGAGGCAGGCGGACCGCGGGCTCTCTGACTCTCCCGCACTCCCCCGACCCGTGGTGGCCGATGACCACATCCCCTACCGGCCGCTGTGCGCCCCAGAGGCAGCCCCGCAAGGACCAGAAGCAGATGGCAACGAGGCCCCACGTGGCGCCGGGGGCTCCAGCAGGTGGCGCGGGAACAGGCACGAGATGGTCTCGTCCGGAAGTCCCTGACGTAGCTACCTCTGTATGCCCATCCGGGGGCAGCAGCCATCGCCCGTCAGTGAGAAAAAAGTCACCCACCTGTCCAGCTGGCAGGGTGACCACGTGTGCAGCCCGGGGTACTCTCCCGGTGTCTCTTAGTATGTCAGTGCCTGACACTAAAGGTCGATACACAATCACAGCATCCGAAGAAAGGCAACATGATCCGGGCTTTAGACACCTCAGGAATGAAACCTGGGGTCGCTTCGCTAGGTAGAGAACACCCCGCCAGCTGAGGTCCAGCTGCGGGTGGGAAGTGCGGAATGGGTCGTCGAGGAAGGAAGCTGTAAAGATCGCCTGCAGCCTCCTGATCAGCTACAGGGTGAGGGCTGAGGCAGCTCTGCGCAGACCGTCTTTGCCTCTCGTGTGTGTGCTCTGTGTGACATGCCGGCTGGCCGGCCTCCTGTCCTCTCTCCTTATCGCCGGTGCTAAGTGAGGCACAGGTGAGGCAGGTTAATGCTACAGTTGTGTCTTTAGGAAACAGAATATCCAGGGAGACCGTGCCCTTCCCGCCCAGCCAGGTCTCCAGGGAGAGTGTCCTTTCCCGAAGTTCCTTTCCTTCTCCGCCTGCATGCCAGTGCTCTCTGGCCAATCACTGGTGTGTTTTTGTCTCTTGACTGGATTCGGAATGATATGAAAGGTATTATGTGAACATCTTAATATAAAGGGGAACCTGAAAAACTATAGAAACCTCCCCCAGTGCGAAAATATATACCAAAAAATAGAGACAGCACAAATAAAATAGACTACATAAGGAAAGGCAATTTATAAAAACAAATCTGTTAGAACTGAGGGCCCACATTAATCATATTAATAAATGTAAATTGGCTTACATTGTCTACAAAAGGAAA
>NW_011889145.1:285190-287970 GCF_000151845.1 Pteropus vampyrus
TATGCAACTCTAACTCCAATATTGCAAAATACACATTCTTTTGAAGTGCGTCTAATATGTTACTCACGAAAACCTCAATACATCCCAAAGAACGGAAATAATACAGACATTTGCTGACCACAACCAGCAAGAAATGGGTAACCAAATCCAAAAACAAAATGGTCATACAATGCAGAAAAACATTAAATGCTATTTAACAACTCTTGGATCGAATAGAAAACATAAACCAATATTGTAGGGTTTTTTTTAGAATAGCAATGAAAACATGACATATCTGAACCTAGTGTATATAGCTAAAAATAATTAGCTATATATTTCAAAGAAAAAATTTATAGTATTAAATATATTACACATATATAAACAAAAATAAAGGAAGTAAACACTTAATTCAAGAAGTTATAAAAAAGAAACAGATGTACAAAATAAACCCAAAAGAGGCAGAAGGAATTAATGACAAAAGCGAAAATTACTAAGTCAAGGGGGAAAGCAGCGAGACTAATGAATAAACCTAAAATGTAGTTCTTTTAAAAGTTCAACGACATAGACAACGCATTAGCCATTCTAGTTAAGAAAAAAAAAAATGAGAGGCAAAGCACAAATTTGCGAATTCACGCAAATATATTTGAAAACCTAGATAAAATAGATAATTTTCTGGAAAAATACAATATTCCAAAATTGACCCCAGCAGAGCCCGAAAGCCTAACCGAGCCAATTACCATAGAAGAAATAGAAGAGTGAAGTGTCCCCTTCAAAAAGCAGCTACCCCAGATGGTTCACAGGGGAATCCCATTGACCTTTAAAGGCTAAATAATTTCTCTACTACCTAAATTATTCCAGATCCTAAAAAGTAAAGTGAACTTCCAAAGTCTTTCCATTAAGCAAGTATAACGTTAACTCCCAAGTCTGATAGACATTAATTACATCAAAGCAAAGCACAAACTAGAGACCAATCTTCTTTGTGAAGTTCAATGCAAACATCCTATAAATATTAGTATTAATATTTCAGATTCATCCGTTTAAATAAACCTGAATTTGTCCTGAATTTAAATTGGAAGTCACAGAAGGAACTCATTGGTGCATTTTACCTTCAAAAAAAATAACAAATAATTACTAGCCATCCGTCGAAAATCCCAAGACACAAAGACCACCCAATAGCACTGAGCACCCCAAGGACCCATTCATGTGGAGGCCGTTTTCCGCCAAACCAAACCAGCGTTACTTGGGAAAATGTGATTCCGGGTCTGGAGCAGGAACTGTCTGGAATGGGCCTGGGATGGGCCTGGGACAGCCAGAAGCAGAGACGCCATCGAGGACCAGCGGGGTGGGGTCGAAAGGAGTCAGGAGAGGCGCCCTCCCCTCGAAGCCGAGGTGATGGGAGCATCCATCGGCGACGCTCCAGCGGATCCCGCCTGCTCCAGGGGACCTACACCTGTGAGTCTATAATAATACTTTCTAAGCTCACTGCTCAGCCTCGGGAGACGCTGGAAAATCAACACATTACTTCGCAGAGTGAAAAGGGGGAAAGAATCAAACCTCTATCCTGCGTGTCCCGTAAAAACTCTTCATCGGAGTAACCGAGGGGAAGTTTCCCTTTAGGCAGGTCCTCCAGTGAATAAAGTCCGGGAATAACAGAACAAGAGCGCGATGATCCCGCATCTCCTCCTGAAATGACGGACCTGGCTGTGATGGTCGACGCCCGCTCACATCACAGAGAGACAACCAGGCAGTACGTACCTGTGATGGGACAACACACACCCGTCTACGAAGGACGCCTGGCAAGAGGCCACGCTTGGAACCCGACAGCCGGTTTGCAGCTTTCAGTGCCAAGCACGTTGCTCATTGTTCTTTACTCTCTGATTCAAAGAGCGTTTAGGGCATCGTAGGATCCTGGATGTGGCGAGGCCACAGTTGAAAGAAATAATAAGTTGCAGAGCTGGATTTCAAAGTAAAATAACCCCCTGAGACAGGGATTCCTTCTGAGCCTCTCACTGATGAAGAAACTGACTTCCTAAAGCCTCGCTTGCAGCAGACCCAGGATTCGAAGCTAGAACTGTTTCCTTCTGACCCAGGTACCGTGGTGTGCCCCGTGCCTCACACTTCCCCAGTGAGGACAGTTGATCAGGATTTTTCAGCTCACCAGAAACCTCATCATTTCATGAGTTCTTTTCACTGTAATGGGAATGATCATGAAATCGGAAAGAAAATACGTTCAAAACGTTTTTGTAAATTTGGCATTTTATTTATAGATTTTAAACCCCGTGTCTCTAAAGGATAAACCATGTTTATCTTGCAAAGCCTAGCTTTGCAAGAAAAACAAACAAAGCAGGACAAAAAGCTTTGAAACATGTGTATCGTCCTTAAAAACAAACAGCAATCACTGCTGCTAAAGTCACGGAAACTCTGGATGCCTTCGCCCGGGTGTAACTCAGACACATCTGAGTACGTTTTGTTTCCAAGTTTCCCCGACATTGTCTCCTACTGGGCGATGTCTTCAACATGTCCGTTCGTTTGATGTTCAGCAGTTGACTCTCAGTAATTACATATGGGCGGGAGGAGGAGGCTTTGAGGCGAATCGATGAATTTTCTGAGATGTTCCGTGTGCCCTTGTTTCCTGAGGGTTCCTTTCAGTGGTCCACGTGTTGACAAAAACTGTTTACTTTACCCTGGATACGCAGCACCATATGACGGAACCAGGACGATCACGAAGAGTGAGCCGTGCACCTTAGCCGTCCGGGAGCGTCCGTCTCCACGCCATTTTGTTGGGATGGTGGTACCCGAAT